>NW_003852425.1:13788620-13828170 GCF_000181295.1 Otolemur garnettii | reverse complement strand
TATATATATGATGATGAGCCATGATGCACATTCTGGAAAATAGTAGGTGAACTCTGTGTAGAAATAGGGAAGTAAAAGGAAAATATAGAATAGATAGTCATCAGGTTACTTCATTATAAAGAGAATAGGATACAATTTGCTATAACTCAGTTATAGGGGTTTTACGGGTTCCTTTTTTTTTTTTTTTTCTATATTGCTGTTTCCTATACCCAATTGTATAATATTCTAATTTCAGGTGCAAAGAAAAGTATTGAAATTTTTTTTGGCATGTTCACAGTATATTTGTGTTACAACATCTCATATCTGTCTTTATTTCACATGGAAGCCAGCCCTTTCCTCATTTCTCCTTTTAGAAAATATGAGTGTCAACCTCCTCTGCACCATTCTGACTATCACATTTATCTTAAACTTTGTGCTATCTTAAGTAAAACAACACTAGCACCTTCTGCTTGATGCAGATAAAAGTGACAAGATGAAAAGCTGACTATGAAAAAAACCTAGCTCATTTGCAAAATACTAAAACATTTTCAGCTGCCTCAAGGGTAAACATTTTGAAACAGAGCACAACTTTAGTTCATTTTTATACTGAATATTTTTCTTTGGGTATTTAGATGTATTGACAGGGCTCAAGATAAAATTAACACTTTTGGTAGTTAATGGTCTACCTACTTTGTTTCCTGATTGGAAAAAAATAATCTAGACAGGAAAACTGTCCTTTCATTAAAGATTAGGAACTTGGGTTAAGTATTAAGAAATAATTTCAAATTATGATGTATTAAAAGATTTAAAAAAGTAAGTATAATTAACAACCTAAGTAGGTTGCCCATATCTTGACTACAATGGTGTAAACATTCAGGAAAATACTATTATAGGAAAACTTTCTTGGGTTCAGATTAAGGAGGTCTGCCTTAATTTATTGGAGTTTAGAAACTCAACAGCTATTCCATTGAGGGTAGTTGGAAATGTTGTACCACACTTATTTCTACTTATCTTACAAAGCTAAAACCTTGAGATTCCTAGATTTTCCTATAATATGGTTTTCTATAGGCAAAAAGTATCAATAACACTATAATATCAAATATAGTAGAACTCCTTTAAGCTGACCACCCAAGGGACTGTAACAAACTCATCAACATACAGAGGTAGTCAATATAAGGAGTGGCCTACTGTCCTGATATGTACATGTGGCACATGTTGGTCAATGAAAATTAGGTCAGCTTAAGGAGGTGGTCAGTGTAGGGAGGTGGTGAGCTATAGAGGTTCTACTGTGTCTTTGAAAGTTTTCTTTTAGCGCTCTATGCAAGTACATTCCAGGTGAGTACTTTTGGGAGCATGTTTTAAAGGAAGTCATAGAGAGGGAGACAAGATGGCCGACTTAAGCCAGCTTTTGGCAGAGGTTCCCGTCCATAGGGAGAAATAATGGCCAGAAATAACCCATTAAAGAGGAAGATCAGGAGCTGAGCTGAGAGAGGATTAATAGGTTCACATTACCCCTGTTGCAACAAACTCAGACTCCAAGGAAACAAATTTCAAGTACAAAACCCATCCCAAAGAGGACAGGAATCCTTCCCCTTCCCTCCCACCAGGAAAATGGCTTGAGGCCAGTGGAGAACAGAGGATATTTTGTTTCACCAAAGGGGAGAGAACACTGAGGGCCAGGACTCCCTTCATGGAAAGATACCTCTGAAAGCCCAGGCAGTCTCTTGCCTGGGCCAAAAGTTGATCTAATATTCTCACTATCTTCTTGAACTTCCAATCCACCCCTCTCCCCTCTCTTGGAGGTCTAGAAGAATACCCTCTGCAAAATCCGAGGCATTTGGCAGATTTCTGAAAGATCCAGGCACCTCATGAACTATGGGACAGTTGTACTGATACTATAACTTTAATAAAGGTGGGGAAGTGTTCAAGTGTTCCCTTATCTCCACATCCATGCCAATATCTATGGTTTTAGGATTTTGTTATATAGGCTAATCTTACTGGAATTAGATGATATCTCAAAGCAGATTTGATTTACATTTCTCTGGTGATAAAGGATGATGAGCATTTTTTCATATGTCTATAGGCTGTGCGCCTGTCTTCTTCAGAGAAGTTTCTCTTCAAGAAGCACTTCTACGCTGCTGGTGGGAATGCAAACTAATATGTTCCTTTTGGAAAGATGTTTGGAGAATACTTAGAGAACTAAAAATAAACCTGCCATTTGATCCTACAATTCCTCTACTAGGTATATATCCAGAAGAACAAAAATCAGATTACAACAAAGATATTTGTACTAGAATGTTTATTGCAGCCCAATTCAAAATTGCTAAATCATAGAGGAAGTCAGAGAGGTGCCTGTGGCTCAAAGGAGTAGGGTGCTGGCCCCATATGCCCAAGGTGGCATGTTCAAACTCAGCCCTGGCCAAAAACTGCTAAAAAAGGAAGAAAGAAAGGAAGTCAATAACTTAATAGGACATCTTAAGCATCTTGAAAAGAAAGGACATTTCCAACTCCAAACCCAGCAGAAGAAAAGAAATAACTATTATTAGAGCAGAATTAAATGCAATTGAACACAAAAGAATTATTCAAAAGCAATACCCTGATCCCCATAAATGCATCAGTGTACAAAGTTATGATTTAATAAAAAATAATTTAAAAATAAATAAAACCAAAACCAAATTGACAAAGAAAAATAAATCAGTGAATCAAAAAGTTGTGATTTTTTGAAAAATTCAACAAAATTGATAAACCTGTGGCCAATCTAACCAAAAAATAGAAAAATAAAGTCCATAGTATCATCAATCAGAAATGACAAAGGCGAAATAATAACAGACAACTCAGAAATTCAAAAAATCCTTAATGATTACTATAAAAAACTTTATTCTCAGAAATATGATAATATTAAAGAAATTGACTAATACTTGTTGGAAGCACACAAACTTCCTAGACTTACTCAGAAATAATTGGAAATGCTGAACAGACCTATATCAAGCACTAGAATAGAATCAAGTATATGAAATCTCCCAAAAAAGAAGAGTCTGGGACCAGAGGGTTCACATCAGAATTCTACCAAACCTTTAAAGAAGAACTAGTACCTATATTACTTTAACCTTTTCCAAAACATAGAAAAAGAAGGACTACTACCCAACATATTCTATGAAGCAAACATCACCCTGATCCCCAAACCAGGAAAAGACCCAATAAGAAAAGAAAACTATAGACCAGTATCTTTAATGAACATAGATGCAAAAATGTTCAGTAAAATCCTAGCAAACAGAATCCAGCAACACATCCAACAAATTATACACCATGACTAAGTGGGTTGTATCTCAGAGTCTCAAGGTCGGTTCAATAAATATAATACATCACGTAAACAAACTAAAAAACAAACACCATATGATTCTCTCAATTGATGCAGAAGAAGCTTTTGACAATATCCCGCATCCTCTCATGATCAGAACACTTAAGAAAATAGGTATAGAACGGACATTTCTTAAACTGATAGAGGCCATCTACAGCAAACCCACAGCCAGCATTGTATTGAATGGAGTTAAATTGAAATCATTTCCACTCAGATTAGGAACCAGCCAAGGTTGCCCATTGTCTCCAGTGCTTTTTAGCATTGTATTAAATATCTTAAATTGTCTTAAATCAGGCAAGAGAAGGAAATCAAGTGTATACAAATAGGGTCAGAGAATATCAAACTTTCACTCTTCACAGATGATATGATTTTATACCTGGAAAATTCCAGGGACTCAACCACAAAACTCTTAGAAGTGATCAAGGAATACAGCAGCATCTCAGGATACAAAATCAATACTCACAAATCAGTAGCTTTTATATATACTGATAATAGTCAAGTTGTAAAAACAGTCAAAGACTCTATTCCCTTTACAGTTGTGCCAAAGAAAATTAAATATTTGGGAATTTATCTAATAAAGGATGTAAAAGATCTCTGTAAAGAGAATTATGAAACTCTGAGAAAAGAAATAGCTAAAGATGGCAACAAATGAAAAAAACATACCATGCTCATGACTAGGAAGAATCAACATTTGTCAAAATGTCCATATTACACAAAGCAATTTACAAATTTAATGCAATCTCTATCAAAGCACCACCATTATACTTTAAAGATCTGGAAAAAATAGTACTCCGTGTTATATGGAACCAGAAAAAAAAAAAGAAACCTTGAATAGCCAAGATATTACTCAGAAATAAAAACAAATCAGGAGGAATCACCCTACCATCAAATTATACTATAAATCTTATTTTTTGGTAATAAAATATGTGTAAAATGATGAGTTCTCA
The DNA here is from genome assembly GCF_000181295.1 of Otolemur garnettii. Taxonomy (NCBI): domain Eukaryota; kingdom Metazoa; phylum Chordata; class Mammalia; order Primates; family Galagidae; genus Otolemur; species Otolemur garnettii. The sequence goes on along the minus strand of NW_003852425.1, from coordinate 13,823,886 downwards.
TAAATATTCTCATAATGCCACTTGAAAATATAAATTTCCCTGTACTCAAAAAGGTTTAGACGTTAATAAAAGAAGACCGAACATTTTCGTTACCAATTAAATTGTAGTAAATATTTATTAATTAGAAGACAAAAAGGATGTGGTATTGTTTTAAATTGAGGTTTTGTGTCAATGGGGGGGCATATTCAAAACACAGTTAAGCTGACCTACAGAGGAAATTTCTAAATCCTGTACAAATGAGTATAATATTGATACAAAAACCTGACAATAATCACCAAACATAAGGAAATTATAGAGAAACTTTATTCATGGTCTGTGAAAAAAAATTTGTTGTTGTTGTTGTTGTTGTTGAGACAGAGTCTCACTCATTATGTTGCCCTCAGTGGAGTGCTGTGGCATCACAGCTCACAGCAACCTCAAACTCTTGGGCTTAAGCAATTCTCTTGCCTCAGCCTCCCAAGTAGCTGGGACTACAGTCATCCATCACAATGCCCTCCTGTTTTATTATTGTGGTTGTCATTGTTTAGCAGGCCCGGGCCAGGTTTGAACCTGTCAGCTGCAGTGTATGTGGATGGCACCCTAACCACTGAGCTACGGGCACCGAGCCTGTGAAAATTCTTAATGTAATGTTAATATACAGAAATCGATAGCTTACTAAAAAAGATAGGTAAGTTATTCTTTTCTAGGAATTTAAGAATGTTTCAAAGTAATTCTTAATTTAGTTTAAAATAGTAATATTTACTAGAAAATCATATATTATCTCTGTAAGAACTGAAAGTTCAGTGACATCTAGGATAGAAACAATGCATAAAACATGAATATAGCAATAGTGTGTTGACTTTTTTCAGCCTGAAGCCACCATGATGCTTGATGGGAGAACACTGGATGCATTGCTATTAATGTAAACGGGGAAAGAAAAACGCCCACTTTCACTGCTATTGCTACATATTATATTTAAGAACCAGACAATGGCTCGGCGCCTATAGCTCACCGGGCTAGGGCGCCAGCCACGTACACCTAAGGTGGCAGGTTCGAATCCCCAGCCTGGACCCGCCAAAAAACAACAATGACGGCTGCAACCAAAGCAAAATAGCCGGGCATTGTGGCGGGCACCTGTGGTCCCAGCTACTTGGGAGGCGGAGGCAGGAGACTCGCTTGAGCCCAGGAGTTGGAGGTTGCTGTGAGCTGTAATGCCATGGCACTCTACCCAGGGGGACAGCTTGAGGCTCTGTCTCAAAAAAAAAAGAATGAGACAATGAAATAAAAAAAAATTAGAAGAAAAAATAATGGAGTTAATATTCCATTTACATCTGAAATATGATTCAATTTTATATCTGGGAGAACCAAAAAAATTAACTTAAAAAAACTAATAAAAAATTCAAGAAGACACTGACATGCAAAATTAATATAAGTAAATTAATAATTCCTACATACAGTACACTGGAAAGGATTTTTAATTTAAAATATTACCATAATAGATAATCTTTTTAGGAATGTGAACAACATGAACAATTCTCACTATCACAAAAGAAGTCTTGAATAAAAGAAAAGACATAACATATTCTTGAGCAGAAAAATCATTAAAAAAGATAATAAATTTTTTTAGTTGATTCATAAATTTAATAAGCTATCCATGAAAATACCAATATTAGCTGGCTTTTTACTTTTTTACCAAGCAAACTAATTCTAAATTTTATGTGAAAAAAGACTAGATAAATTAGAAAACTTTTAGGGAAAAATAATAAAAGTTGTGTGTATGCCATAAGTCATAAAAAATCACAAATTTCTAACAATTATGTAATATAGTGTTGACACATAAGTTTTCAGAGAGGCCAGTGAAACAACACACAAGTCATAAACACACCCAATTACACACAGAAATTTATCGTATGACTAATATGGGATCTCAGATGGTATAAAAAGGTAAGTTACTGATTATATTATGCTCTGAAAAATGGTTTGGCTTAATATCTGTACGAAAAATAAGATTAATATATAGCTGGCATTATATACAAAGGCACATTATGAAGGGAGCAAAGAGTTAATCTAACAAAGAAGTCCATTCTAACAATTTTCTAGGTCCAACAGACATTTTTTATATACATACATATGGGTCTGTGTGTATACGCACATATATATAAGCACATTTCTTAAAAGTTCACATTAACAAAAATGTATAGTCAAATTCCAAATGCAATTACAAACTAGAAATGATATTCCCAATTCCTGTAAAGTGCTATCTTCTCTAATATAGAATTCCTATGAATTTCTAACAAAATGCCTAACAATTCAACAGAAAATAAGGGTCAGCTTTGACAAAGAAGTTCACAGAAAAGGAAAGAAAAATGGCTCTTAGGCGTAATCAAAGGCCTATTAAAACAATTATTTTAAATATTTCTTTTTAAAAGGAAGACATGATTAGAAAGTCCTAGCATGTGTCGATTCTGGACCTGTGAAGAAACATAACTCTGACACATACTTAGTACAACCTCTATAGATGACAAAATCACAAATGCACTTCTATTTAACCCAGATATTCTGCTTCAGGAGATTTATTCTAGACATACCCATTCATGTACCAAATGATGAAATGTGCTAAGGACTTTATGATCCATTGTACCTATTAGCTAAAGATTGGAGGTAACTCAAGTGCTGACTCAGTACCCACGAGCTGGAGCAGGTAACAGGCCGTGGGAAAGGATGGGGGAGCTCTGTGTACTGACCGGAAACAATCTACCAGACACAGAGAAAAAGGCACTGGCTATAGTTAAGGCCTCAAAGTCATAGTTTACTGAAGAACATCAAAACATACAACATTTGATTCATGTACCACTACTTATATAAAAGTGGCAAGACGAAAAAAATATATATTCATTATTTTTATATAAAGCACTCTGAATACCTAACACATGACGTCCAGTAGTACCTAGGCTGGAACATGGAAGGGCGAGTGGATAACCGAGGAGAAGTTTAGTATAAAAGGGATATATTTACTGTTATATCTTTTTCTGTTATTTTGGTTTTGCTATTTACTCTGTGGGGACATTTTACCTACTAAAAAAAATTATAGATGGATACAGTCCCTGATAATTTAAAAGGGAAGTCTTCCCTTTTGGAGAACGAGGCATGACAAAAATTCTATAGGATGCCTTTTGAAAAATACCAGCATAAAAGCTAGAATATTTGCATTTTAGAAGTATTGCCTCAATGAACTTAAATCATTTTACCACTAAGACCTCAGCTCCATGGTGTATGCACGAATGGGAAAAGAAGGGGAATTTCCAAAGACTTATTCAGCTTCTAAACTCTGTAAGTATAGTAAAATAATTGAGTCTTTGCTCTTTCTAAGCATCAATGGAACTCAGTTACAAAAAACGATAACGCAGAAGATAATGAGTGGTCTCTAATTCCAGGACACCCCACCTAGGTTCTTTACTTAAGATTCCATGATACTAAGCTATTTTGAGGTGAATTTCTCCCTTAAATGTTGAGACAAAAATGTTTAATATAAAAATTCTGTTATTCTTAAGTATATCACTCTACTTGGAATGTATATGATATTAATGGTGGAAAGATGAGTTTACTTTTGGAAGCTGGTGCATTGATAACAGTCAGTATTCATTTTTATTTATACATAATTTTTACAATCTATATTACTCTCTCTTCTATCAATTATTTTTGTTTTCCCCCCACTTTTGTTTCATTTGCCTAGTGAACAAGGTACACTGCAGGAACCATGTCACTCACCCTTGGGTGTACTCAACAGGCAGTCACAGTCTTCCCCATGAGGAGTTTAAAAGGCTATGATCCTGGAATAATTCCGCTTACATCTTGAAATTGCCATTGAGAGCGTGTGATGATAAGAGTTCTATTAAGATGGGAAGTTTAGTGTGCCGCTCACATTTGCCCCTTTGCTACTTAAATCCAGAATTCTTCAGACCAGTGAATCAGAACAAGGAAATAAACTGAGAAGTAAACAGATGCCTGTCAGAACTGTCATGTTGCTTTTATGAATTTGATCTCGTTAGGAAGTTTGACAAAAAAAGATTGAAATACACTGAAAAAAAAGATAAATCTGACAAATTAGTCAATTCAAAATTCAAGGATGTATATGTTGCCTATATAGCCACTTTTTAATCTATCTCAAGATTTTTAGAAACCATGCTTCTTAAAAAGAAAAACAAAAACTCAATGGTTACTTGGAAACAGCCTTAATGGCATATATTTAGGGCCGCACTGTTCCCCCGGGCCAGTGCATGGTCATAGTAAAAGATGTGAAAATTTGCACACCATGGACACCTGTGTTTTATTTTTTTAATATCCATTCTACACTGTCCAAGTATCTGATCTTGGGCAATTTATACGTTTTCCTGTTATAATATCCTTTTCTACACAATTAGATGATGCTATACACTAAGAAATATTATATAAATTGTTAAATAATACAGGCTGTCCATAAAGTTCACGTGCAAGTTTAAGTTGCACACGATTTTAAATTGAACATGAACTTCATGAACACCCTGTATAATGCCATTTAAATAATTCATAGTGTTCCTGATGCATGTGAAATGCTATAGAAAATCCAGTCGACTTCAATCTTGACAATTTTACATAAAGAGTCGACAGTACTTGTAAATACCGTGTAGCAAACGATATTTTTCCTGTCTTCAAGAAAACAAAAACCCCAACCATCTGCTTACTGGCTCATTGTTTTTTTTTTTTTTCGGTTGTGAAAATGTATGGATAAGAAGTGAGATTAAATCTTCTTTTTGGTAAAAGCTGAAATTAGACAGTATGTACTAACCAGGACGCTACTGTGAAGCCGTCAGCATGGTGGGCTGTACTTACTGCTGTGTCAATCACGGGCGGCCCGCACCACACGGATCCCTCGTCACCTGACAGAATTAATGAGCCCGTTCAATTGCCTCGCTTACTACCCAGTGGTGTTTTCCATTCCATGCGAAGAATTCAACTGAGTGGTGTACTTCAGAGCTCCAAAATGTCTCAGAGCCAGGGTTTTCCAAGTCTGATTCATGAGCTATCTGTCTCAGAATACTCAGTCGCTACTTAGATTAAGAAAACAATCACTTCTACCATGTAATTTTATCTTTAAAGTAGCATCTTCAGTAGAGGAACTATTAGTAATTCTTAACATATTAATAAATTATTTCTAATAAAATAATAGTGGATACTTTCTGTGTACTTAACTGTGCTCCAGAAATTATACTAAACATCTTTTCATAATCTAGTTTTTGTTTTTACAAAAAAGTATGGTACCTACTCTACCTATTAGATAGAGAAAGTTAGGTTAGAAAGAAATGTGATTTCTTTAAGTGTATCAATTCATACACAAAATGGTAAACTGAGATAGTGTAGTAAAATACTCACCTTTACGGAGTTCCTCGTGTGTGCCCAGCTTTGGCGGCTTAGGAATAGAGAGCTAGCCAGCTCTGAAGGCCTAGTTTTCATCTGTTTGATGGAACTAGGGGGAGTCAACCTGAATAAGCAGGGCACCCAGAACAGCGGTGATACAGAATGCTTTCTGGAAGGCACACAGGCTGCTGGTGACCACATTTGCAGTGTTTGGTGATTTGGGAAGTGAATATTGATCAACCTGTATCTGTAACAGCTGTAATGATCCATCGTAATGCTACAGATCAACCTGTATCTGTAATAGCTGTAATGATCAGTCATAATGCTACAACTAGAACCACCTCTGTCTAACAGTAGATGGGTAATAAAGGGTGGTGAATGATAGAATGAGTGAATAATTTGCTCTCCAGAAAACCCAGGCTAAGGAGCCTTCTGGAACCTCTTAAATGCTGGCTTACGTGTCAGAGGAGCCCAAGGCTGTTCCTTTCCAGACGTAATCGCACTACCTGATTCTCGGTCACCTCTCTTGCTAGTGCGTCTGCTCTGACCTGAGTGGTCTTCTCTACAAAAGTAAAGCTTTCCTCACAGATTTTTTTGTTTTTATCTGTTCCCCTGCTTTGTATGAAATAGAAGCTATTCATCATTTCTGTACTTACTGAGCCCTAATTGTTGAAGGTGCATGGTGGGCTCTGCTAAGCAAGACAGGCATGCTCGATACTGCACTGGTTTCAGATTCTAGGAGAAAGATAATCATGTGCTGGGAAAGGGAAAAATGCAGGTTTATCGTTTGGGGAAATGTAAAAACCAAAATAATTGCTCAGATAGTCAAGATAGTGTTCCATAGCTGATAACAAATTTGTCCATGCAAATTAATTCAATTACATTTTTACATATTATTCTATCTTTAAGTTGTCTTTAAAAATATAACACATTTTATTATGCTTATAAAAATTATGTCCCTTAAGATAATCAGGGGAAATCAGGTGTATATAAGGACATTTCCTTCTGCCCAGTTCTGATGCCAAATACTAACAGATCCTTATTTTTAAAGTGAGTTGGTAAAACCGAGAGTTTATATTTACAGTCTTCCATTCATAAGTAATTACAGGCACATGATGATGATGATATGCTGGTAATAAGTTAAATTTATTCAGCAATTATTTATTGAACGTGCACTACGTGCCAGATGCAGTCCTCAAACACTGGCGTCTCTTAGTCCTCAGAGGTTTAATAATCTGGCAGAACAGAGATATTGACAAATAATAATTAATCTGGAAAGCCAAGGAGGGCATCTGTGAGAGGGAAGCAGCAAGGCACCAAGGCAAGGTTGGGAGGCAAGGGGAAGAACATGTTCCGCAGAGGAAAGAAAGAGCATCTAAAATTGTCCAGCTGGAAGAGCAAGGCTGAGCCATGCCGTTCGTCCTCAAAACTATCACGTGGCCACAGATAACTTAGACTGATCCTCTGTTCATTGCTATTTGGCATACAATATCGGTGTCTAATTGTCTAAAGACTTGAGGATCCCTTTATTTGTTTAGCAAATTTTTATTAAAATAACGAGGATTCTCAAGTGGCATTACTCTGACTATTGTGTCTCAGAAGATTACACTGAAATTCGCTTATGAAAAAATTTTTATAGCTCAATTTTAATGGGTCTGGATGCTGGGATTTTATAACTATGTTTCAATGTTATTAAAATAAAAGGAAAGTGCTGATTCTGTTACAAATATGAACTCTGAACTTTAAAATACATGATATTTAAGTGTACAATAAAAAGGCATAATTTCTGATAGTATCCCTAATTCATTTAAATAATGTCTATGTTTTCAGAATATTTTTCTACCAAATCAGTTTTCCTGTAGTCATATACTCAGATTTTATATGACAAGTGACTTTATTAGACGACCAAGCTTTCAACTAGAGAAGCATTGGGAAAAATATCTGAACAGAATACAAAATGGGGAAAAAGACATCTTTTCTGACAGCTAAAATATAGGGTTTTCACAAGAACATTTCTGCTATTGATTCTTGAATACAAAAATTATTCCTACAATGTGGAGATCCGATTGGCTATAGCATTTAACATCTTCCTTTTCCTCTTAGTGCCAGAATCTACCGGAATAGTTTCATATGAGCAGAAAAACTCTAAATGAGAACAACAACAACAAAAAATTAAAGTAAGTGGATACTGCTTGATCGAGTTAAGCATATATATGTATATTTACATCATGTTCAATGTTTCTGGAGATTTTCTTTTCTCATTTATTCTCAAACTACCATGAGATTTGCACACCAACTTTTCCCCAGGGTTCTTTCATGTTCTTAAAGGAAAAGACAAGTAAACACAAGCAGGCTAAGAGCAGAGGCCTTTCAAAATCACTCACACTCCTAAAACTGTAGGACACAAATTGGCAGAGGGAGTGCGGAGTGAGGCTAACTTAGAAGCAAGGTCTTTGGAGGACTTTCTGGGAAAAAGATGAGAGGACACACTAAATGGAGGAAAAATGACTCTGAATACAAACAAGAGTTTGACAAAGGGGAGCAAAGGGAAGAAAGAAGATGATGACACCAACAAATCGAAGATTTCTTCCTTTACTAAAACCAGAGAAAGTTCTGGATGTTTATTTAGATTTTGAGAACCGACTAAAGCATTGAAAATTGGCAGCAATGTAGGCCTTTAAAACTCTAGAAGGCCAGGGAGGAGCTGGAGGCAGTGTGAGTGTTAATCAGCCAAGCAACTGGTGACAAATGGGGTCTCTTGTCAACTAACAAAACCAAAATGGCAAGAGTAGGGTGTAGGGGACGTGGCATCGCATTAAAGGGGAAAATGAGATTACCAGCTTCAAAGCTGACATTTAATTATATTAGCTGAATTATTACTAGTATTTGTCTTACACATGCTTGACGGAGGATTCCCACCCAGGTGCGATGGGGCGTTACACTCTCGAATGAGAATGCTGCGACCATCTCAGTGTGAAAACCTCATTTGGTGTCTTGCCCCTCATGTAAGATTCAGAAAGAGTCAAAGGAAATGCTGTATTCTTTGGAGGAAAATGGATGTAGATAAAAAATATTGCTTCCTCTAGATCCTACTTGTGCAAGTCACACAACCTTTCCATTTACATATCTAGTACAGAAACCAGTTAATGAGGTAACAAAGGGCTACAGAAGTTATCACTTGTACTAAATATCAATCCTGTCTTTTCCTGCTTTCCTATTTCACTCCATCCTCGCTGCCTCACTTAGAATCTCTTATCTTCATCCTTAAGACTTCGGCAAGGTATAACCTCTAAGCTTCCCGGTCATCTCTCAGAACAATTTTATAACTATATCCATCATCAGTATGTGCAAAATCGATCTAGTTTTGTTCTCATTTCATTAAGCTACAATAACTTCTTCAATGAGTTGAACTACTCGGTGTAGCTTGCAAGACCCTCTTTGAAGGTGTTTGTACATTCACATCCATTTGTATTTCTTATCGTTGCCTGACATGAGTCCTAGTCAAATCTTCCTCTATTATCTAAACTGTTTTTATCGTTTTCCCTTTTGCCTCCCCCTATAATTTCACACTTTCAGAATTCTTCAAGGCTCACTTCAAGATCTTCTGTGAAACTGAACTGAAGTATTCTCAGCTGAGGTGATTTTCTCCAGCTTCAGTCTTATATTACATTTATATACAAAACCACAAAAATGCTTTCCCCATTAAAAATGGCTTATTTTGTCTCCACATGAAGACATAAGTTTCCAAAAGCAGAGACTTTTTATACTACTTTTTAAATTTATTATAGATCCCACAGGAGTTCTAGGTACATGATGGTTAATTCAATGAATACTTGGAGACTGTTTCAGATAGCTTTCTTAAATCAAAACTGGGCTACTCTTGAAAGACTATTAAGAAAAAGATACTGATTAAAATAAAATCTTCATTTACAACCAGAGTTTTCCAGCTGATAGATTTTATTGCCTGTTACTTAGACAATGCAAACATTGTAACAGGGAGCATCTGTAAACAATATTTGCCTTCATTATTGGACATAGCCAGTTTTAACTGCTACTTTCAATCTCCTCTAAAGACTCAGAGAGGAACTGAAATGTAAAGTGTTTAGCAGGGAGATGGACCAAAAATTAAGTTAGAGCAGAAAATCAACTGAGTGAAACACAGAAACAATCTCAGCTACAGGAATTCAACCCACTCTGTGTTTCGTCACATTTCCATTCACTCACGTTTCTGCACCACACATTAGATCCTCCCTGTTTCAACACGCACATCTCTAAGTGTGGCTTATTACCACTCTGGTCTTGAGAGAAAGGTGTTTATCTTTTCATCTTCCATTGACTTCTCTGTTTGTAATTCTTATTTGAATAATCTGAACCTGCTCAGCTCCTCCCTACATCCCATCAACCAATTTAACCATGAATTTCAAATGTAACTCATGGGGTTAGGATTACTTTAAAAAATGGTAATCGTTGTACATTAAGTTACTCCAGGTTATGAGAAACAGAAACAAGAAATGAGCAGATAGCAGTGGGTCCATGACTGGATAACTTGGCGAACGTGCATTGAAAATCAGAGGAAATGTGGAATCTACCTTCTGGACCACCTTGAACTTTAGAAATATAGATTTGGAATAAATTTTAAAAATAATAATACTGAAATTTTTGAACACTGGATATATTAGTTAATTTAAGACTTAATTCCTACATGTATAAGACATGGATAATTAAATTTGCCCCTTGATCTTCATGATCCAGTAAAATAAAAAAGTGCAAGTGACTTGTGAGATTCAAGGTAGGCTTCATAAATGAATTAATGAATTATTACTTTTTAAAATAAAGTTTCCTAGTTTTTCAAAAAATTAAACATAGAATTACCATATGATTAATCAATTCAACTTCCATGTATGCAGTAATCAAAATAACGAAAAATGTACACATGTGTTTATAGCAGAACTATGATAACCAAATGGAAAAAACAACCCAAATATTCATTATCAGATACATAGATAAATAAAATGTGATAAATCCATACAGTAGAATACTATTCAGGTATAATAAAGAACTAACACTAATCTTCCTCAAACTGTTTCAAAAAATTAAGGAGAAGAGATTTTTCTCTAACTCATTCTATGAGTCCAGGATTACCTTGACTCCAAAAACAGACAAGGGTAACACAAAACACTGAACTATAGGCCAAGATTCCTGATGACTACAGATTCAAAAATCCTCAAGAAAATCTTAGAAAATCAAATCTAATAGTGCATCAAAAGAAAAATACTCCATGATCAAGTGGAATTTATACTCCATGAAAGGTAGCTGAAAATATGCAAATTGATAAACATGATTCATCACAACAACATAATGAAGGACAAAAACCATCTAATCACCTCAGGAGATAAAGAAACACCTCTTGAGGAAATGTAACACTGCTTTGTGAGAAAAACTCCCAACAAACCAGGCATAGAAGAACCATAACTCAAAATAATAATGGCCATATATGATTAAACCACAGTGTCATTTGCAGCAACGTGGGTGAACAGAGGTCATTATAAACCAGACAAAAAGAAAAAAAAAAAGATAAATATTGTATACTTACACTATATGTGGAAACTAAAAAGAACTTGATCTGACTGGACTAACACAACAGAATCATCACACCATAATCACAATATTAGTCAAACTTTTATAGACACTGAAGAGAAGATAGCATTAGAGGATTTAAACTGTATAATATTATAACTGATAATTCAGAATCAGAGTCGGGAAAAGGAAGATGGGGGTGGGAGGAGGGGTAAGAGAAAAGTTGGTGACAGGTTCCATTTACAGTTGGATAGAAGGAATAAGTTGTAATCTCCAACAGTAGATTGGAGTGACTCTACTTAAAAACAATATTATGTAGGTTTCAAAGTCACTAGAAAAGAGGACTGGAAATGACGCCAACACATAAAAATGATAAAACCACAAGATGATGGACACCCCAATACACTGACTGCTATGTATGTCACCAACTTACAGAAATGTAAATTATTACATATGTGTAATAGGGCAAAAGATTTAATAGTAAATATTTTTGAAAATAATTTTATTCAGGTATAAAAAAATAAGTATTGATAGTTGTTACAATGTGTTGGTGTGAATTAACATCAAAAATGTGCAAAATGAAAGAAGACAGCAAATTCCAAAGGATGCAAACTGTATGATTTTTTTATATGAAATATCCCAAATAGTTAAATCTATAGAGACAGAAAGTTGAGGAGTAATCGCCAGGGGCTGGTGGGAGAGGCGGGAAACCCTGCCTGGGACAGGTGAGCTCCTGTGTGGATGACAAACATGTCTCAGAACTAGACAGAGGTAATATGTACATAACAATTTCCATGAGTTAAATGTCACTGTGTTAACATGTTTGTGACTTTCATTTCATTTGGAAAGAAATGCCAGAGTTTGAAATTTTTCTGTGTTACATGGGTCATGTAGCACCTGAGAGCATTTCCCAGTTTAAATCCTCTAATGCGATCTTCCCTTCATGGTCTATAAAAGTTTGACTAATATTATAACTGATAATTCAGAGAGACCTATGGAACATAAATGCTCACTTTTACTTTTAAGTGTGGTCATGTTAATTAGTTGATTTTAAGTGAGAAATAATGCACATAACTTTAAAACAAAGAGTCTGCCTCTCCTGTGGTTCACTTTTGGATACACTTCATGTTGAGTCCGTGTGTCCTTTGAGACAAAAACTAGGTGCTTCCATTTGTATTCAGCAATACAATAGCCACCACTTTAAATTGTTGGCAGGAAATGGCAATTTAGCATTAGTCATTTTGCACATTTTACAACATAATGATTGTAATCCAACCCAAAGGACAGATACTATAATATATTGCCAAGAATGGAATCAGGCTTAGAGATTTTTTTTCTTTAATAGAGAAATATGTTATATTTCTAAAAGTAGAGAAAAAACTCATTGTGGAGGGTCAAAGTTGGAGGAATCTGTTATCATCTAGCTTAGGTATTACCTTTCACATTTTCAAGCAACTAGTGAATCACTGACGACAAGTTTAATTAAAATAATCTCAATTCTGTACCTGGGATACTAAACAGATGGTAGAAATAAAGATATAACGGATAGGCCATAAATAATTGAGACAGAAAAAAGTGCAAAGGGAAGAACAAGTTAGTCCAGAAGTTTGTGTGGGTGTGCACAGTCCTCTGAGATGTTAGCATATGCCTTTAGCATTATACCTTTATAAATACACGTGGTGAGCTGGATGGCATTATTCTCGGAAACTGAACGTTGTAGATGCTATAAGGATAATCCATAACATGTATCTAAGGCTTGTGACATAATAATCTATTAAAAATGATATAAAAAGGAAAGCACATAAAATATAACAGACAATTGGAAGGCAACACAAGAGTTCATAGTCCCTAGAATCAGTGAATAGATGGTAGCAATTTGATTATATCATCTCTCACCATAAAGCCAATATTCATTGTCACTGTGAAATCTGTTTCTCTTCCTGTGCGGAAACTTTCTACGGAATGGAATTTTTGTATGATGGGGATTTTAAAATGTGAAAGGACAAAATGAGCCTTTACATGTCCTATCTGAACCGGATAGTAACCAGAAACTCTGCACAACACAAATACACAGCATTATGTTCCCAGAGCATATTCCTGTGTCTACACTATCCCCAATGATACTTAACCAAGTACAGAACTTCAAGAAGTACAGAACTTCAGGAAAAATTAGTACAATAGACATCAGATCTACCAAGGAAATGAAAACGGAAGAGTTATCAGAAAACTAAGATTTATATAGTGCAGTCAATCTAATTACCAACTATATGGATGTGTCTCAGAGATATGGAGGGTTTGGTTCCAAGTCACTGCAAGAAAGTGAATATCACAACACAGTTGGTAACACAATATTTTCCATCTCCCAATGAACATAAAAGGTATGTTTATATTGATGCTATGTTGTACTTCATTAAGTGTACAGTACTATTATGTTCAAAATAACAATGCACATACCTTGACTAAGCAATACTTTCTTGCTAAAAATTTCACGGTCATCTGAGCCTTCAGTATGTTGCAAGTGGCCTTTTCAGTGGCCAAGGATCATGCCTTTACGTTGATGGCTGTTGCCGAAGGAGGTAGGTGCTGAAGATTTGGATGGCTGTGGAATTTTTTAAAAATATTACAGCAGTAAATTTTGCCCCACTGATGAATGCTTCCAGTCATAAAAAGTTTCTCTGTAGCATGCAACACTGTTTGAAAGTGTTTTACACAAGGTAGAACTATCAATACGTTAAAAATTAGTTAATGCTCTCAAAACTTGCCACTGCTTTACCAAGTAAGTTTATGTCTAAATTCTTTGTTGTCATGTCAGTTATGTTCCCAAAAGCCTTCACCAACAGTAGATTCCAAAGAAATTATTTTGTTGGTTGTCCACATACAGTAACTCCTCATCCATTCATGACTTATGATGAGATTGCGACAATTCAGTCATGTCTTCCAACTGCACATCTAATTTTAGTTCTGTTGCTATTTCCACCACACCTACAGTTAGTTTCTCCACTGCAGTCTTAAATCCCACCAAGTCACCCAGGAGGGTTGAAATCTTCCATACTGCTGTTATTGTTGATATCTTTACCTCCTGTCATAAATTACAGATGTTCTTAATAATATCTAGAATGGTGAATACTTTCCAGAAAGTTTTTGATTTACTTTCCAAGTTGCATCAAAGTGTGGGGAGTGGGCTGTGGGTGGCAGGGCACCCACAGCCTGGGAAATGCTCATCGAACAATGCCCTATCACTTCTCCTCCTCTAATAACATTCTTACCACCTGCCAAACGTCACGTAGCCCAGCATACTTTCCTTGTCATCAGGAAGCACACTGTTCTTCCTCTTTAAGGTTGATCTTTACCCCATGTGCTAAGATTTATGTAACCTTGTTAAGACAAGGTATAAATAAAGCTATTTCTATGGCTCAGGGACTGGCTACAGCCATTAGCTGCATCAGTCCTCCCAACACCATCCTATCTCTCACCTTCAGTCTTCCTTTGCCTCTTCCTATTTGTCTCTGGCTTTATTTCTTCAATTCCCACATTTTCCACTCAGGTCAACAATCCCTCCTTGCACCATGTCCAGAGAGGAATTCTCTTCTCTCATGCTGGTTTGCGACATCAGAGGAATCACTGTTTATGGCTTCTATGGTCTTATGAAATATATTTCTTCATTAATAAGAATAAGTCAAAATTCCTTGACTTATGGTCTGCAGAATGGAAGTTGTGTTAGCAGGCAGGAAAAAAACATTGATCTTATTATACAGTATCTATCATTAGAGCTCTTTGGTGACTAGGTGTCAAGAGCAGTATTATTTTGAATGGAATCTTTTTCTCTGAGTAGTAGGTCTCAACAATGGATTTAAAATATTCAGGAAACCATTCTGTAAAACGATGTGCTGCCATCCACGCTTTGTTGTTCTATATTTAGAGCACAAGTATCATTGATTTAGCATATTTTAAGGGTCCTACGATTTTCAGAGGTAAATGACCATTGTCTTCAAGTGAAGTCACCAGCTACATTAGCCCCTAACAAGAGAGGTAGCCTGGGCTTTTAAGCTTTAAAGCCAAGCATTGAATTCCTCTCTAACTATGAAAGTCCTAAATTGCATCTTCTTGGAATATAAAGCTGTCTCATATGTTGTTCTATATTTAGAGCACAAGTATCATTGATTTAGCATATTTTAAGGGTCCTACGATTTTCAATGGTAAATGACCATTTCTTCAAGTGAAGTCACCAGCTACATTAGCCCCTAACAAGAGAGGTAGCCTGGGCTTTTAAGCTTTAAAGCCAAGCATTGAATTCCTCTCTAACTATGAAAGTCCTAAATTGCATCTTCTTGGAATATAAAGCTGTCTCATATTCATTAAAAATCTGTTCTTCAGTGTAGCCTTCATTAGTTATTTTAGCTGGAGCTTCTTGATAACTTGCTGCCCATTCCACATCAGCACTTGAAGCTTTACCTTGCACTCTTATGTTATGGTGATGGCTTTCTTTCCCTTAGCCTCAGGAACCAACATCTCCTAGGTAACAACTTTTATTCCTCACTCATATAGGTGAAGTTTCCTCACCTATATCAGCATTTATAAAGTTAAAGAGAACTAGGACTTTGCTCTGGCTTAGGCTTTGATTTAACGTCACATTATGGCTGTTTTGAACTTCTTTTCAGACCACTAATCCTTTCTCTGTATCAGCAATAAAGCTGTTTCTCTTTCTTATCATTCATATGTTTACTACAGTAGAACTTTGAATTTCTTTCAAGAACTTTTCCTTTGCATTCACCATTTGGCTAAAGAATTTGATGCAAGAATCCTTTCTTTGACTATCTTAGTTTTCAACATACTTTCTTTATTAAGCTTAATCATTTCTAGTTTTTTTGAGTTAATGTGAGATATGTGCAATTCTTTCACTTTAATGCTTAGAGGACATTGTAGGAATTAATTGGTCTAATTTTAATACTGATATATCTCAGAGAAGAGGAAGGTTCAAGAAGAGGGTCAAAGATGGGAGAACAGCTTATTGATGGAGCAGTCAGAACACATAAAATATTTATTAACTCTGTGATCTCATATGGATGTGATTCATGGTACCCTAAAATAATTAAAAATAGTACCATCAAATATCTTTGAGCACAGATCACTATAACAGAATAATAATGAACAAAGCATGAAATACTGTGAGAATTACCAATGTGTGACTGACACAGAGATGTGACATGAATATATGGTGTTGAAAAAATTGAACTGATAGATTTGCTTAACACAGGAAGTAAAGCCTCCCATTTGTAGAAAGAAAACACAGTATCTGTGAACCACACTTAAGTGAAGGGGAATAACATGAAGTATGCCTCTATTCTTCTATTTTTTCAATACATATCAATAGCAGTAATGTGAATATTGAGCTGAACAAGCGATTTCATCTGTCCGCAGATCTCCTGACAGTGGCTGGTCTGTAGGTAGTGCTGGCTTGGCTGACGCGGTGTGAGAGCAACAATGAGAACGTGGCTTCCAGAGGAAGGTTAGTCAATGTTGTCTTCTCCTTTCCCAAATGCTTCCTGGACTAGACTAGAAGGGGCAGCTATGATCTAAAGCCATAAATATGAAACTTTATCTGAACTATAGAAGGGCAGCACACCTTTTTTTTTTTTTTAATTAAATCATAGCTGTGTACATTAATGCAGTCATGGGGTATGATGTGCTGGTTTTATATACAATTTGAAATGTTTCTATCAAATTGGTCAACATAGCCTTCATGGCATTTTCTTAGTTATTGAGTTTATATTTATACTCTACACCTAGTAAATGAGCACATCTTCTTGATACTTACCAGCACCACTGCTGCGATCATCTCTGTCAAGTTTGTTTCCATCACACTTTTATTATTCTCTCCCATGATCACATTATGGGAGAGAATTATCCCATAATTAAATAATTATCCCATAATTAAAACACCTTGAATCTTTAAGAACCTTAGTTATCAAAGGAATGAAAAAGAAAACAAAATGCAGTAATTCACAGTGGCATGAACTTAGCCTATGAACTGGTGTCCCAAAATGATACTGTTCTAAGTGACGTGAGTTTCTCTAGTATCTCCCAATAATGATGGGAATTCTGTAAATACACAATCAGTGTATTCTGTAAATATACTATCCTATTCCCTCTCTTCTTTACTGTGAAATCATTTTTTACTCTCGACTGACTTCTAAAAAGTCTTCTTCCAAGTAGTATATAGTTGATTTGCTTCTACTTAGAGAATATCTGATAGTGGGCATACATATTAATTTAATTACCTTCAAGTTCATTAGTGAGCACTTTGGGAGAAAGTATGTCAATTCTTATTTTAATTAAAAATAAGTAGAGAACATTACAGGGTTTATTTGGGTAATGAAGCCAAATCCTGGGAAGAACAGAATTTAGCTAAAGACACTTCAGAGTTCAATCACAGAAGATGGAGAATAAAAGGAACTTAAAATTATAAGTCACTATAGGATGCTTCATAAAATCAGTCCCTTAGGAAATAAAAAATTGATGATGGAATAAAACAACAATTCCAGAATAATTAATGTAAAATTTAAATTCATTTTTTAAAATTCTGAATAACTTAAATACTTAGAAATATGTTAGCTGAGTTTTAGATTGTTTCCCCTTTATTGTTAAAGATCTCTTAGGATTTTGATGTTGCTTCTTGGAGAAATGGCCTTAATTTTTACTCAGCTGGATATGATTCTAATATGTATTTCACTGATGATAGAATTATTTATTATTTTTTGTAAGGTAATATACATTAAAGAATTCTTTAAATCCCTGCTTTTGTTGTAATGAAAACAGTTCTATAAAACCTGTCTGGTTAATTTAAAAGACTCTTAAATGGGACGTAAGGACAAGCAATGGAATAACTGAAGTGATAAGAAGCTTCGAAAAGGGAAAAACAGAAAGTAAAACAATGATGAAATGTAATTCTGCTTTCGTGAAGGCATAAAGAATGATAGCCTTTATGAGGAATGATAAAATTAAATGTTAGAAGCAAGGAATATAGGGGCCTATAGAGAAGATATATCCTTTTTGTTAAGACCAAAAGTGATAGTTCTACTTAAATCTCTTTCGGCACTAGAAAAATCTTGTGAAATTGCATTTCATATTCCATTGACATGTCAAGATATCTTATTCACCCGAGAAACAGTTTCACCTAAATATATGATTTGTTTTGCACCATCATGGGATTTAATTTAAGCATAGCAGTTCCACTTTCAGGAAGCACCCTGCCTGTATCAGCTCCATCAGGGTTACAAGGCAAGTGGAGAATTGAGGCCATCAATTTTCAGGCCAGAGAGTTGCAAAATCTAGTCCTTAGTAAGTGACTTAAAACATCTTGCATGAGTTGTATTTATTGGTTTGGTGCTACCGCATAATGAAATTTATGGAACAATTATTTTAAGCCTGAATTTATGACTAAATTGCTAAGCTTAACTTGTCATTCACTTACAAAAAGAACTTATGTAAGAGTTCAGCATTAGAAAAGAGAGAGGTGGTTTAAAAATACAACTAAGTTCACTTGTTCTAAGAGCTTTCTTTTATATGATCAGGGTGAGGACAGTCTGTGTGTAAAGAATAATAGTAAAAACTAAATATCTAGATGAATATTTAAAAGCACAAACAAGACAAAAGAAGATACTTTGCTTTCAAAGCTAACCTAGTTTCTCTTTATTGAAATCTCATATGAAATTAAAGGAAACTTAAAAAAAAAAAAAACCCAAATCACCAATACTGAAGGACTGTTACCTCCAAATTGTAGCACACTTTCAGAAAACATCTTAATGTTAAGTAGATTTACTTGTCTTTGTATTTGTCTCAAATATGTATGTAATTGTAGGTAATTAGATTTAGCGATTACAGTGGCCCAAGCAAATGTTACTGTTTTCTTCATTTTATGCTATTTAAAATTACTCAAAAGGTAACATGGCTGATCAGTAAGATTGTATTAATGGAGAAACTGCTAATAAGCCTTCTATTGTAAGAAAATTATATAAGCAAATACTTTTGTAATTGAAATATAAAGCAATCTATTCTCATACCAATTACAACATCAATTGCCAGGTGGAAATGCAGATCAATATTTCTTGAAACGGTATCCTCTTCACTACTTAATAGTTTGAACTCAGTGGAGGAGGATGTCCTCCTTGAGAAAGAAGTACAACTTTCCCTTCAACAATATTAATTTTCTTCATTCAAATGCTATTTTTCAGGCATTTATTTTCTCAACTGCTCTAAGCTATAGTAGTTACATAAGTTCTATTTTACAAATGTCTCTCTCTACAGAGACGTATTCCTTCTGCAGCTTACCTTCCAGTAGATATGTGAGAACTTTATTTTTCTATGGGAACTTTTGCAGTGAGCAAAGGGTCGCTAGAGCTCATTTACACCCTGGATCATGACCATTGATCTAGTGGTTGAGAAATTACTTGTTTTCACTCTCGGATTGCTTCTGAAGGCCAAAGGGACACGAACCAAAAATGTTAAAACAGAAAATGCAGCAGAAAAACAGCCATTCTTTTGCCCTTATATATATGGATAAAGTTTAACGTGGCATTTTTTGAGACATTAACTCATTAATTAGCCAGCTAATTCCACTGATGTTTTTGAAATGGGGTAACATTTCAGCAGATAGAACTCTGGGATCCTGTTAGTCTTCTCCGACCATCTCCTTCATGGCCTCCCTAGGAGTCAATTCTATCCTTTCAGACTAGCCATTTGCTTAAGGATGACAAGGAGTAAGTGGGACAGTTCTGATAAGGTTGTGCACTCAAATTCCTCAAACTCTCCTGGAGTAAATGTAGATCTTTTTTCAAAACCCATAACTTAGGTACCCATGTTTTGCAAATAATTGCAACAAAGCTGCTAGTTTAGAGTTGGATGTATGAGCTAGAGTTAGAAGCTCTTTCCATTACTTTGGAGCAAAAGCTATTACAATTAAGATATACTTTCCTTGGATTGATGCAACTTTATCAAAATGAAACTTTGACCATGATTTTTGGTGGCTCTTCATTAAAAGTGACTAGATTTTGTATGATGGTTATACTTCTGTTGAAAATAGGTGTTTTTAAAAAACATTCAAATCTGAGTAGAAGCTAATTCTATGTTTCTTCCTAATGTCATTTGCAAACTGGAATGGACCCTGTTTCATAACATCGTTACTCTGGGACTCATTTTAATGAAGCAGTTTCCATCTGTAATGTTGCCAATCACTGCACATGTATCATAGAACAGAGATCTTTCAAACCAGCATCCTGCATTTAAAAATAATACTCTGTATGGCACTGACAGTGACACATACCAGACAAAGTCCTCTTGCTATGACTTTTTTCAGCAGACTGGGGACATATGAGCCACAAGGAAGAGTACCACAAAAAAGACACCAATATATACAGTGGATAATGTTTATATTTACCTTGGTGGTAAAATTTGAGTAATTAAGTATAATGTCACATAAAATATTTTTTATCTGTCAGTCCTGAACAAACATTTGTGGCAATGAGGAGAAGTTTGTACTTATTTTAAAATGATAAGACTGGTATAGATGAGGAAAAAAAGTTTAACTTTTCATTCACCATTGGCAAATCCACTGACTACTGTCAAAAGTGTATCATGAAATATTTTAGCAAGGGTTATTTCTATAAAGGTGAAAAAATACTCTTTTTAAAAGTAAGAGCAGCAGAAAAGTCTATAACTCTTGCTTTTCTTTGAAAAATCTATATTATAAACCATGTGTCTTATCTTTAGTGCATTAAATCCAAGAAGGATTATTGCAACAGTTAAACTTGTAATATACTGGGCAATACACTTTTACATTTTTCTTTTATTCAGAAACTGATATATCCTATGTACATCTATCTGAAGTAATTCTGTAGTAGGTCATCTATAATTACAGGAGCATGACTCTGAAATTTACACTATTCTTTTTTTTGAGACAGTGTCTCTCTTTCTTGTCCTCGGTAGAGTTCTGTGGCATCATAGCTCACAGCAACCCAGCAACCTCAATCTCTTGGGCTTAAGCAATTCTCTTTCCTCAGCCCCAAGTAGCTGGGAATACAGGTAGCCACCACAATGCCCAGCTATTTTTAGAGATGAGGTTTCACACTGGCTCAGACTGTACACTATTCTTGAAAGCCCTAGGATGAAGAAGATGGAGGACAAGGAGGGGAAGGAGGAAGAGGAGAAATATTAAATAGTTCCAAACCCATGTATTTTCTATGGAAAAAAAGAACCTTAATAAGTAATAGCAATCATCAGTTCCTAGCCTGCCAGTGTGTTCTCAGTGGGAAAGAGAACAGCAGCTCTGAGCAAGCACAGTGCACTTCGTTACCCCTCCTTGCAGGGACGCGACTCTGTACCACGGCCACAGCTTGAACAGATTTCGGTTTCCTTCTCCCCCTTAGGTAGACAACTTAAATCAATGAAGAAGTTATTTGAAAAAATTTGGGAAGCCTGATTATTGAGTATTTATGGTAGACTAATTAAATTTTGGACAAATTTAGAGAGATCAATTCCACATAACTTGTCCCAGAACCAACTATTGGGGGTCAGTGTTGCTCAAGTGTGTACTTCACATTGTATTTCCACTCTGTGGTGATCTGGCCTTCAGCTGGGACCCTGGCCTATTTTTTTTTTACTTAAAACCTCACTCAAAAGTCACATGTCAATGCTCCATATACTCCCTGTATTATAACTTAGCTCCACATATCCATGTATTTGCAAATATTCGGCTTTTCCTTTGACTGCTTCTCATCTCACCTTTAACATGATATGGTTTATGAAAACCCACCCCAAATTTCCATGTTTCTTTTGGTACCTATGAAAATTCAACAGAGAGATTTACAGCTGCAGGAAGAATAATTAATTGATGGATGTCCCTTGTTGCTGTTATCTGAAATTATCACCATGTTTATGTCAAGGCTGTGCTTCTCATTAGGCTGATCCTGGGATTGATACAAGAGGAAGTTTATTCTTTCAAATTATAGGTCTCCTCTGACAGATGAGCTTTTGGTTCATAAACTGGCGTGATCATTGTTGTGATCACATCCTTCATAGAGGTGTGTTGCCGTCAGAGCCCATTCCCACCCAATCCTGGTTCCACCCTACTGTCCTTCCCTGGACTCAGTCTTCTATCATGATTCCTCTGCCCACCTCACCTTCTGCCCTTGCATTTGTTTTTGCAATAAGTCACTTGAACAAATAAGCTTTTCTTTGCATCTTTTCTGAGATAATTTGAACTAATACAATTATACTGAGATTGATCCTAGAGGGGGCAAGAGAGGAATTGGAGAAAGGATCAATTACTACCCCACAGATAAAAATGATGGCATTCTATGGGTAAGCAAAACTAGGGAGTCTCTGGCAGAACATGGTAGCTTAATTGTTAATGATTTCATCACGTGTGACATAGAAATATGTTTCCATGAGGTGAAGTGCTGTTTCAAGTACATTTATTCTGGCATTTGAAAGATGTGAGCATAGGGTCCTGCATCAAAAAAAGACAGTGGGTTTTTGTATCATATTGGTACCCTGCAGAGGGATAATGAGAAATTAAGAGACGTAAACATGCAGCTAGCAGCTAAATGTAAATGGCAGAGGATTCTTTTGGGAGCTTTAAAGGAGATTTTTATCTCCTGGAGTGGAAGAATAGATACTAGAGCAAAGTGAAGACTTCATAATTACATTTGCATAGCTCAGAGACATCTGAAAGCCCTACCAGGCAGATCTTTTGTGACAGAATCAAACTACTGGAAAACCTGGGACTCTAAAGCATTCCATGAGGCTATCTGGAAGGGTGCCCATGTAGATGATCACTTCTATAGATGTCCTGGATTGGCAAAGCTTATAGAAGTGGTTCACCCTTGCCCGATAAGCCTTCCACCCTGAGACAGTACGCATTCTCTTCCCAAAAAGGCAAGAACCACTACCTTCTGGAGCTGCCCCCACTTCTCCTGGTGGCTAGGCTGATAACTAGAGTTACATTTTACCAGAATCTAGCTAAGTCTGTGCTGAGCCTGATAAAAAATGAAAGAGACAACACACCCAAGAACTGCAAGAATTAGTTAGTGTGTGCTGACAGAGGGAGCATGTTCCCCTGTGATTAGAAGCTGAACAGACTTGATGAGAAGAATGAAATGTAAGACCAGAAAAGCAAGAATTCATTGACACAGGAATCTATAACTAAGCTTGGGCTTAATACCTTGACAACAAAAACCTAGGAAATGGGAAAAACTCTCTACAAAAATTGTTTTTAGAAACCAAAGGAAGTGATAGGTGATGTTGTTCAAAATGGAAATGCCAGAATTGCCCTGGAAGAGAGTAGAGAAAGAAGTAGAGAGGCTGAGGCAAGTAGGAATGTCAGGAGGGATTTACTGCAAGGCCTGATAAGTATGTACTGAGTGCTCACCTTGGCAGCACTGTACAAACAGCTCAGTCAGGTTTCATAACCTTGGCATATTAGTGCCTCCCATCTGTGTTCGTGTTGATGTGTGGGAGTGTCTTGCTGAGTGGTGTCCATTACTGATGCATATTTTTGTGTGCTGTTGTGAGAATGTCAGGACTTGAATCAGAGCAATGAATAAACATTAAATTTCTTATTATACTTGGCAAGAATGAACATGAAATCAGGGACATGTTAGTTCAAGTTTATGGGGATTATGCTATGAAGAAAATGGCAGTGGACAAAGGGATTAAAGGTTTTTCTGAGGGGGAGGGGACTTTTCTCACTGAGGAAGAGAGATCATGGCCACAGACTGATGAAAACATTGCAAAAAAATTGTCGCATTGTATGTCAATATTGTCAGCTGACTGTAAGAAGCATTGAAGACCAAGTAAAGATTAAGAGAAAAACAACTGGTAGAAAATCTTAACTTAAAATCTTGGCATGAGAAAGATGTGTGCAAAAATAGTCCGTAGGGAGCTCACTGATGAAGAAAAGCAAAAAAGAGTCAAAGTTTCCAGGACCTTTTAGAGAGGCAAGATGATGTTTCATCATTGGTGATAGAACACAGGTGTACCAATATGACCCTGAAACAAAGCATCAAAGTGCACAATGGAAGTTAGCCAGTTCTCCAAACCAAAAAAAGTTCTAAAAGTCCACATAAAGAGTCACAACAATGTTTCTAACTCTTTTTGATATCAGAGAGATTGTTCATTATGAATTTGTACCAACTGGAAAAGCATTTAACCAAATTTCTTATTTGTAAGTGCTGAAAAGGTTGGGTGGAAAGGTTAGACAAAAACAACCTGAAAGTTTTACAAACACTCACAGCTCCTGCATCACAACAATGTACCAGCTCACACAGCACTGTCTGTGGGGAAGTTTTTAGTCAGTAGACACATACTATATAAGAACACCCTCCGTACTCACCTGATATGGCCCCCAGTGATTTTTTTTTCTTTATCTCAAGGTAAAGGAAATATCAAAAGGAAGACATTTGATGATACTTAGAACATCAAGGGAAATATGACAGCAGCTCTGATGGCCATTCCAGGAAAAGAGTTATAACATTGCTTTGAGGAGGGACTAGGCACTGGCATTGGTACACAGCTTCCCAAAGGGAATACTTCAAAGGTAACTGTGGTAATATTCAGCAATGAAGTGTGCAGTACATTTTCTGAGACGAGTTTGTGATCTTAATTGTCGTCTGACAATTAAGTTGTCTCTTTATGTTAGACCAGAACATCTACCACAAGATTATGTTCCATGGGAAGGCCTAGAGACCACACTACTCATCAAGACCATCAACATATGCCAATGAGAGGGCAGAGGGCCTGTCATAAACTTAGGACTGGCAGTAGGAATGGTGGTCGTAGAGATAGGCTTTACCATTTCCCTGGAATGATGGTGCCCCAGATATTAAAGACAGGTGTATGCAGTTAAACACCAGAAGCCAGGGGCAGTGATTACTGTAAAGACTGATGAGGGTAAATAGGCTACCAAGGAAACTTGACTCACAGGAATTGTGGAGAGGATTGATTAAGGGGGAATAAAACCCTGCGGCAAACAGATGGTCAGACAACCGGGTGCTGTATGACTTTTAAACCTCTCTACCCTCCCAAAAGCAAGAATTATAGACACAAGAGTTGAAGTGGTCACCCTCAATAAAAAGTCATGAACAGTCTCTCAGTCCCCAGATTTGTGTCAGTTTTTAGATTTTGAGGCAATTGACTCACGAGCTGGTCAGGTTCATAGAAAGATGGACCATGAACATTACATCTGGGAGGTTGCTCCAGTCAGGTTGCTCCCTGAAGATTAGGGAATACCCACATGCTTGAGGCCAGATGGGCACAGAGTCTGAGTATGACTTAATGCTGATAACTGAAAACCCAGGGGTTGTCACTGGCTCTGTCTGAGAGTGGAGGCTGAAGAATGAGAAAAAATAAAGGGAGTACTGACAAAAATCAAACTCACAAAGGCCCATTCTGTCATGGATCCAGTCAGTTTTGGTTCCCCAGACCCAAATAAAAATTGGAGTTTCCTTGGCAGCTGTATTCATACTCACATTGTATCCTTGGTTTGGGGGTAAGAGATATGATGGTGGGGAAGCCACAGTTGCAATCTCTTCAAATGCCAGCCTACCTCCCACTTAAGATGTTAAATAAAAACTCATATCACATCGCAAAGGAATATTAGAGATTATTAATACTGCTAAAGATTTAAAGATTTCTTGGGACGCTGTTGTTATCCTATCTCCATTTAATTTACTAGTCTACCCCTGCAGATAAGTAGTCTTAACCAAGTGGCCTCTAAAATTATGGCTGCTTTGCTGCTTGAGGCATCATGATTGCACAGATAAAGTCTTGTCTTAGGCACATGGCATACAGCCATTGACTTTAAGAACAAATTATTTTCCATTCATATAAGAAGGTAAAGAATATTTATTTAAGGTGAAACATGTAATGTTTCTTCATCTGCCTGGACACAATTATTTCCCAGAAGAGGAGATGAAAATATTCCCATACCCCAAATAACAAGTGCTGGCAGGGGTGTGGGTGGGGATACAGACAGAAAGGAACACTTACGTACTGATGATGGGACTGTAGAGTAGTAAGGCCTCTCTGGAAAATGTTGTGGAGACTCCTCAAAGAAGTAAAGGCAGAGCCACTATTTGATCCAGCAATCTCACTACCAACTATTTACCCAAAGGAAAAAAGACAATATAAGAATAAGAAAAACACTTGCACTCAAATGTTTATTCCACAATTGACAGGTGTGGAAACAACCCAGATGCCCATCAGTACATACATGGATTAATAAAACGTGGCATAAGAATACCATGGGGTATACTCAGCCCTAAAAACGTGGTGATATGATGTCTTTTGTGACAACCTGGATGGAACTGGACACTATTCTTCTAAGTGAAGTATTATAAGAATGGAAAAACAAACACCATGTGTCCTCAATAGTAACTTGGAACTAGTCACTCAGTCCTTACATGCACACATGAGAGTAGAATAGAATGGATATCAGGTGGGTGTGAGGGAGGGTGGGGATGGGTGAACTCACACCTGACAGGTGCAGTGGCAAATGCACAATGTGGGGGAAGGGCACACTCGTCATTTTGACTTAACATATACAAAAACAAATTATGTCACCAAAACATGTGTACACCAGTAATACTCTGAAAATTAATAAAAGTATTAAAAAATAAGCAATTACAAATTAAACATTAAAAAACAAGAAATGGGGCTGAGTGTCATACCTGTAATACTAACACAATGGGAGGCTAGGGCAGGTGGATTCCCCGAGCCCAAGAATTCAAGACCAGCCTGAGAAAGAGTGAGAACCCCATCTCTATTTAGCCAGGCATTGTGGTGGACACCTGTAGTCCCAGCTGCTCAGGAAACTGAGGTAAGAGGATTGCTTGAGCCCAGGGGATTGAGGTTGCTGTGAGCTGTAATAACACAGGACTCTACCCAGGGTGACAGAGTGAAACTCTGTCCCCTTCCCCCGAAAAGAAGAAATACAACATTGGGAACACTGTTAAATGCCCTCCCCGCACAATAATTCTAATAATAGTAGCATGGACATTCTTTAGGTCTTTATGTTAGTTTAAATGGTTTTTCACAACTAAATATCCTCATTTTCTGCGTCTAAATCTACCCTTATATTTCATATATATATATAAAATACACATATATGTGTATATAATACATATTTATGTATGTATGTGTGTTTTTGTGTATGTGTGTGTGTGTGTATATATATATATTCATGAAGTGTGTTAGGCAGCATTTTCTCCCTTATCTGTATGTGAGTTAATCTCTGCATCCTGTCAAAATGTTACCTTACATGGCAAAAAGAACTTTGCAGATGTAATTAACAGTAAAGTGTTTCTCCTGATTATAGAGATGGGTACAGGCTAATCACATGAGTCCTTTAAAGCAGAGAATGTTCTGTGTAATAGACACAGTAATGCCTCCAGGAGAAGTGGGCATGGCACTTCTGTAACCTCAGCCACTGAATTCTGCCAACAATTGGAAGTGGCATTCTCCAGCCAGCCACCACCTTAACTGCCATGTTAAACTAGGGGCAAAGACCCCAGCCAGGCCAACTGAACATCAGACCTATACATTTGTTTTGCTTTAAACTACTAAGTTATGGTAAATAACCATGATAATTTATAGCAGCAATAAAAACTAACACATGGACTATCTATAATCACCTTTGTTTTTCTCACCTCAGGCAAATTTAATCACCTGCTACTTTATGCAAACCGTGTGCTATCTCCATATCTATGGTATTTTATTAGACATTATAACTGTAAAAACGCCTGTCTCTTTCTGACAGGTCTGTGAGATCCTTGAGGGTCTCATTTGTCTTTAATTTCCAGTGCTTGATACGGTAGTTGAACTTTCAAAATAAATATCTTTATTTCAAAGGGCACAGTAGTGAGTACTAGCATCAGTAGTATCATGTTTCACGCATAGATAAGGGGTTTACAAGTAGCTTAAATAATTTTCTCTATGTACTCATTGCAAAGTATTCTGTGTTAGCTTTAAGTGAGTTAGTGAACTATTTTTAATCCATACCATATTAGTGGTTTTATATAAACTACAAAGTACTCCGAAAGCCTTTTGTGGAAACGTATTTACATATTTCTTAGGAAAAAAATGCCTTCGGTGCTTACTCCTAAAAGGTTTTTATTCCTCTATATTTCTCCATATAATGGATAAAATATGTTGGTCTAGAATAATTACATTTCATCACTTCTTGGCTTTTGGCTAAGATCAAGTGTAGTATCTGTTCATATGCGTACAATTATTGGAGCACTTGTGAGAAGAGGTAGTGTGTGCACCGTGGGCACACTCACTGCACAGAGGTAACTTTTTATACCTATCACTCTGGGCAACAGTAAACGGACCTTGGGACACAATATAATTTTTCATATAATAATGCTATAAAATGATAGTAATAATAGTATAATAATGCATCTGGTAAGGACCAGGGCAGGAAAACTACTGTTATTATCATAAGTTATTCAGCTACTGGCATCCATATACTAGAGGCCACACACGTTAGCTGTCACTTCCTCTCAATCGTACTTAATATACCAATAGTAAAAATGGTGAGCAATGACATCATTGTATCATTGAGGACAGGAGACACTCAAAGTCATCTAATACAGTCCTTCATTTTCTTCAAAGGAGAGATGGTATTTTAAACTGTTTTGCCATTACAAAGTACTTGGACCCCACAGGCCCCACCCTTGCTATCATGGAATATTGTTTATATGAATGCCACTGAATTAATCATAAATTTATATACAGGCCTGAAAATTGAAAAAGTTAAATCAAAAGTAAATGTGGAACAGAAGTTAGCAATCTATGAAATACTCAAATATTTCTTTCTAGAAAGAAAAATGTTAAGGCATTTTAATTTAAGAAACTGACCTCATTTTTCTTGTGTATAATTTAGTGGGTTTTCTTTTATGTTGTTGTTTTCAACAAAAGACATATCCAACCTAGTACAAAATGCTACCAAATTACAGGTACTTATATAAAATTAAAATTTGACATTACCTCTTGAATAAAAAGAAAAGATCAGGTCATCTTGAGAATTTATAAATTTATTATATATATATTGCTTTTCTTTAGTTTTAAAAAAGTGGCAGATACCATGATCATATTTAGTATCTTAGGAAATAAAATTTGTACAACATATTTAGTACCTTAGGAAATAAAATTTGTACATTTTAAATATGCCACCTATACTAAAGCACGAAATTTATCCTGCCTAAAATATTGTTTGTATTTTAAAATCCTCTGTGTTACAAGGCAACCGGATAGTAATGGTGTCAAACTTTCTTTTCTATTCACCCTCTGAAAACAAATCCAAATTTGAATCTTAATTTTCCAATAGATAGTGAAGTTAAAACATTCTATTTTTCTTTGCGTCTTAGTTTTCAACTCTTTAGAAAGATAATAATAGGAAACACTTTAAAAGATTATTATGAAGAGTCCATGAGTATACACAATTGCTAATGGACAATATACTTAAACTATCTAAAATGAAGCAGAATAACTCAGCTCTGAGAGTCACAAATGCCTGGCCATTCCTCTCTGGGGGAATCTATAGCAACAACTTACCTAACATTATAATTCATCAGGAACCATGAGAACCCTTGAAGTCTAATTATTTTCTGTAGCTAATCAGAGTCAGGGAAAAAAATAAAACCTCATGAGCCCTATTCAGGAAGCAACAATAGATAATTCCGCTCCCGCAGAGCTGTGGGAGGTATCTGGAGTATGAAGGTGAAAGGGGAGGGTCCCAGGGAGCAAAGCCACTCAGAAAGGACTGAGCAGGTCCCCCCTTTCAGCTGCAGATGTGCTCCCCTCCATCTCGCCTCTCTCCTCACCACCAAAATAAATACATTTAATGTAACTAGTATTCATGTTTGAGTTTTTCCCATCATTTTTTTCTTCTATGACATAATTCTTTTTACAAATATGATTATTGTGATAAATGAGATGTACAGGACTTGTATTTCCCAGATACAGGGAGTTAAAAAGCTGCTCCTATAATCATTTCAGTTTGCGTAAACCAGAATGTTAAATTTCTGCCTGAAATGTGAAGAGAAAACAAAAAGCTGAGGATTCTATTTTTTTCTCACACGTCAATGGGCAGAGACCCTGAAACGGGAAGGGCTGAAGGGATTGAAATGACACGTACATGGTCATTTTGATAATTATCTATTCCCACAACTCTGATCTCCTAGAAGAAATTTAGATAAAAATATCTAAAGTGGGCAGCACCTGTGGCTCAAAGGAGTAGGGAACCAGCTCCATATGCCGGAGGTGGTGAGTTCAAACCCAGCCCTGGACAAAAAATGCAAAAAAAAAGAAAAAAATATATATATATGTAAATTAACTATGATAACACCTTACTTAGTAGAAACATGAGAAAAAGTAGGAAATGTCTGTGAATGGGAAGAAATTGGGTTAGAAAAATCATCCGACGCTTTGAAATGGACAAAAGAAAATCCTCGGTGTTCTTTCATTGTGGTTCTGAGCTTCTACTTTTCTTCATTGTATATTCACCAGGCTGTTTCACAACTCTGCAGGAGTAGAGTTTAACTTGTAGATGTTTGTCTAAAAGAGAGGCAAGTAATTTATTTTGATAGGAAAGAAAATAACTCTGAGGGTAGGACGTGAAGCAGTTTTGTGTCTGACCCAGTCATTTTGTCCTAGATTGCCCGTAAAGATCCAGGTGCTGAAATGTTCTTTAAACTTTGTATGTGTGTGTTTTAAGAATAACTTATTGGTTCCCTTATTATTTAACGAGTTGAATAAAACACTGAGCTATGTGTTCATTTTATATTTGCATACGAATTATGTTGTTACTGTTTTGAAAATTATATTTTAACTATCTGCTTTAGGACGAAATCAAATATATCTACCTAGACAAATGCTAGAAAACTAAAACTATTTGCCACCTGAGTATTCGAAGGGCAAGAAAGAGTTCCTATTTACTAATCAGCTCCTAGGCTCTCCATCGTTGTAAAGCGTCCAGCTTATTGTCAAATAGCAGTGGGCAAG
Source organism: Otolemur garnettii (assembly GCF_000181295.1). NCBI lineage: Eukaryota > Metazoa > Chordata > Mammalia > Primates > Galagidae > Otolemur > Otolemur garnettii. The sequence continues at coordinate 13,792,878 of NW_003852425.1, read as the reverse complement.
GTACGGAGGGCTAACCTGACAGACGTCAGAAAGAGCTAAGCCAGAGCTGGCGGGTGAGAACACAGCAGCCTCCTCTGCTGCATCCCAGTGGCAGAGTCTTTATTTCTTTACTGGCATTGTTGAGAAGACTTCAGAGTAGTTGTGACAGAACAGGAATATGAAGATTGACATTAATGTCCCAAAGAGACTTTTAAGGAATTTTGTTTTGCTTAATGAGAATATGCATTTTTGTATTTTTATGAAAAAATTTACCATGTAAAGACGTAAGTGGTTTTAGCTTTCTGTTATTTTTTTGAAATGTTAAGCAACTTCTCAGACAGAATATGTATGACTATGTTTTCTAAAGTTGTATTTAAATTTACCATGCTTCTAAGAATGCCATTTGAATATTTATATTTGGTAAAGCATTTTAAAGAAAAAAAAACTACTAGATTAAATTAACATAGGTACAAGATTTTTAGATAGTAATTAGATTGGTTAAAGGATGTTGCCATCTTAAATATCTGGTGTAAGACTGTTAGGCCTGGTGTGAGTATTGCTTTCCAAATTATAATCTGACCTTTGAGAATTTCTCTCCATTACTTGTTGACAATAAAGTTGGCCCTAAATTATCTTCTAGAAAGTCACTCAAATATTTATCTTCAAAATAATAGTAGTGTTTTCTCAAGTTTAGGAAAATATATTTTTAATGTGATAAATTGCTGGACTTTATATTTCAAATGTAGAAAAAGCTCTTAATACATTGCCTGACAGCAAACACTTAAAAAACAGAAACCCTTAGGTTTTCCCTATAAGCCAAACGCTAATACAAATAACAACAAAATTCTGAAATTATCAGCGAAAATAAATGAAAACTTGGTCACACACATAAGCACATGTGCATCTTACAATCTACCTATTCAGCATTAACTCTGAAGTCAAAGGAACAGCACTTAGAGAAAAAATAATATTTTGATTTCTCCTCCACGCATTATGGAGACATCTTGGGCAGCAGGCAGCATTTATTTCTTGCACTATAACCTCCGAGAGGCTTCCCTAAGCTCACTTCCACGCTGGTAGCTATCAAATGCCTTCCATCCATTCTCCAGTTAACTGTTTCCCAATTCCCACATTCTGGACATCTTGTCAATACCTATTTCACATAATAGAGTTTTAGGGAAGTGCTCCCAACCCTCCAGTCTCACACAATTTCTCCCTCCTCTGGGGGAGAAAGGTCCCCTGGCACCTTTTCTTTATATATATATATTTTAAGGCCAGCATCACTTACAACCACGTATTAATTGTATTTTCATCCTCTTCCTTATTGCAAAATAACCTCCTTTTGTATGACAGCATTTTATTCTCTAAACAATTTTATTTTAATTTGGCTTTGTTTCCTGAATCAATGTTTTACATATATGCAGTATAATTAAGATTTCACAGAACACACAAAAGCAACCAGACTTCTTGGGTGCTCTTCTAAAGGTGATGTGCGGTATTATTCACCTATTTCCACCACAAGGTACAGTGAAACCCAGGTCTGGGTTACAGAGGAAGACAGCCCTGAGAATCTGAAGGTGACAGTGAAAGAATGATAGCAGCTGGATGCCCCTGTAGTGCACCTGGATGGAGTCCTAAAATTCTTAACAGGATCCCCTTCTCCACAGGTTAGAGAATTAAAAGTAATTCTCATTTCCTGTCACATTTCCCTGAGGCAACCACAACTTTTCAAGCAAGCAACAGATACACTCTGCACAGAGTTTCAAATCCTTGGGCCAGAAGCACAATCTATGCCTCATTACCATTTAAATAGGCCGATCAATGAGAATTAGCATGTAATTTGAATTACAACACCCACTTCCTGCTTTTTTTTTTTTTAACAGTTATTACAGAACTTTATTTTAAATTAGTGAATTACAGATTGTATAATATTTGATACATCAGTACAGTGAGTACAGCAATTGGTGATAACAGTGCAATGAAATTATTCTTGTCATATCATGTTCCGATTAGGCAGATGGAACATACAGAAAAGAGTGAACCAATTGTAACGTGATTAACATTAGTATCTTTTGCTCTTTGAAACACAAAATATTTTTTCCTTAGATAGTAGATATAGAGCAGGATGGCTCATGGTAGTTTATAGTGTAACACTGAATTCTGAGTACTAAAAGAAATAAAGTTACGGATATTTCTTATCCTAAAATATGTTCCAAGAAGCCTATTGATTTCTGATTTTTTGATTTTCTTTTGTTATCACAAATTCTTTTAAGCATATTCTTTTTTCCCTTTTGCCTCTCTACCTTTCAGCTCAGCAAATATTCCTTCTTAAACCCTGGAGCAAAATCCCAGAGGCAAGAGCTTGGTTCTATAGGCTGCCATACCTTAGAACCACGCGTGGAGACCTCCACGTGCTGAAGTACATAGGACCCCTTTACAGAGGCCTCTGGAGTGTGTAGACAGACAGACAGACACGGGCTGGATGCCAGGATCTCCCTCTGCTCACTAGCTGTGCACAGGTGCTTCAAGCTCTAAGCCGGTTTCTTCACTTGTAAAATAGGGATAATGTTGCTCTTTCTCTTAAGGTTGTGATGAAAATTAAGGGAAATAAAGCAGGTAAAATACTTGGCTCACTGCCTGAACTTATGTGGCAGTTACTGTGTGCTGGGCACTATTCAGAACACTTCACAAACATGAACTTGTTTAATCCTCACAACCTTACGAGATGTGCACCTCTGTTATCTCATTTTACTGTTGAGGAAATCGAGGCACAGAGAAGTCAAGAAACATTCGTGAGGACACAGGGCTGCCTAATGGCAGAGCCAGGATTCTAACCCTGGAGACCTGACCCTGAGACTGGGCTGTTATAGCCACTTCTGTGACTATTAGAAAGGAACTGAGAATTTAAAGATAACTTATATGTATGTAAAAAAAAAAAAACCTTGCTTGAAATTGAGTCATTTGAAAACATGAGAATGTTAGGAAATGCACTGATGTATCGCTTAACTGACATTGCTCTTATAAACATAACCATTTTGATGAAAATGTCTACATTTGATATACTTTACTCATTTCTTTCTTTTCTTTGTTTCTTTCTATTTCCTTCCTTCCTCCCTTTCTTTCCTTTCCTCCCTCCCTCTCCCTCCTTCCTTCCTTCCTTTCCTTCTTTTCCTTCAGAGCTTTACTCTGTTGCCCTTTCTTTCCTTTCTTTCCTTCTTTTTCGTCAGAGCTTTACTTTATTGCCCAGGCTGGAGTGCTGTGGGACCAGCTTAGCTCACAGCAACCTCAAACTCCTGGGCTCAAGCAATCCTTCTGCCGCGACACCCAGCTAAGTTTTCTATTTTGAGTAGAAACAGGGTCTTGCCTCTTGCTGGGGCTGGTCTCCAACTCCCAAGCTTGAGTGATCCTCCTCCCTCGGCCTCCAGAGTACTAACTCTTCTTGCTGATTCAGTGTCACTGTTCTGACCACGTATCCTTGTGTACTGCGTGGTGATGTCATTTTGTACTTGCACACAAAATTCTTTCACATAGAAGCGGCAAAGTTTTTCCTGAAACTATTTTCTCACCTTCAGTTTTACCCTCTTTAGTCTCTTGTGGGACAGATTTTAATCTGTTTTATATCTGGAAACAGATTATTAAAAATTGTAGATAAAAACAGGCCAGTGGTTTCATCAATGAGAGGCGAAGGGGAAAACATGCAGACTTGGCCTTCAGGTATTTCTTTTTTCTTTTTTAAAACAAATTTGGAAGTGTTTGATGCTCTTCTGTTTTGGTTGAGGACCAGCCTTCTGAATTCCAGACAACTAAAGTTTGTTTTCTTAAGGTTTTTATTTTAAAGTAATATTTAATGATCAAGGAAAATAGAAAATTTCAGCATATTAACTTTAGACAAAAAAGTAAATTTCTGGATCATGTGAGGAATTAGCAAGTTTGCAAATCAGTGTTCTTTTCCTAGGTCACGTTTGGTGTAGAAAAGACAGAGTTCCCAGTGGCTGAGGGTGGGAGTCTAAAATTAAACACCCATCACTGATTACTCAAGCCTTCATTGTGTCCTGAAGACACAATGATAGCCCTTCCTAGAGTTGTTTGGAGATGGTTGTAGTGAATATACTTTGTGCCTTTTGTTCCATGTGACTGGTTTTGTAGGAGTTACACTTGGGTGTGTCTCCAACATAAGACAAGGAGGCCGCATCTGCTGTTTTTCCCCTCAGCTGTGGCTGTGTCTCCCGTAGGGACAGTGTCCCCAGGCAGTATCCCAGATGTCACCAGCCTTCACCTC
>NW_003852425.1:13768320-13788600 GCF_000181295.1 Otolemur garnettii | reverse complement strand
TACTAGTTTACATTCCCACCAGCAGTGCAGGAGTGTTCCTTTTTCTCCACATCCACGCCAGCATCTCTGGTTTTGGGATTTAGTGATATGGGCTAATCTTACTTTTTAGAAACCTTGGTCTTCCAAGCATCTTTAAGTAGTGGTCACATTTTCTGATGAGGATTCCCTGTCCTTCTCTTCACATCTGAAAGGAGGTGTATGCCTATATTTCAGTGTAGGAGCTTATTGGGAGCCATTTATTACTGGTTCTTCCCACACTCTATATACAGACACTATAACCCATTATCCTGTTAAATCACAAAATTCTTAATAGCCACCTCAGCCAGTTGACTACCATAAATATTTTGACTTAATGCCACTCTTAGTTTTAAGACTATAGTTTCATCACATCAATTTAACTAATAAATTTTGGTTTTCAGTATGGGTCAGTGAACACATGGTCCTATCGAGGCAGGCACTACACTATGATGGCTACTCACTAGCCATAAGAAACTTGGACTGACAAAAAAAAAAAAAATTGAAGCAAAAAGAAATGAAATCCATTTAACCTGAATATGAATTATTCATCTTGCCTATGTAATCAATCTTTATGAAAATCAATTGAGTGATATGTTTTAGTAGCTTTATGCATGTTAAAATACCATACAAGTGTACAGCCCTTATTCCACATACAGACTTAATTGATATGACCTAATTCACTCTTATAGTAGGATTATTTTATAATTTGACACATTTTGTTATTTTATTTACATGGATTATCTCTTCTGAAGATTTCCCTGTTTGTGTGGATAAGACAGTAAGAAGTGCTTTGTGGGGTCCAGCTGTGACTACTAGTGACTGACACATACTCTGGAACTATGAGAAATTGCCAACGGAGAGCTCACAGATTATTATTTAATGTTAAGATCATATACAATTCTCTCCTACTCACTACTAGTAATTCTTTTGATCCTCAAGAAACTTTCTGACTCCAGGAATACATCATTTTGATGTAGTTGAAAAAAGAGAGACTGATACTGTTACACAGGGATATATAGTTCTACAGGGGCTGGGATTCATAAAATATTTCTGTTATCTGTGTACCAATATTGTCTTTTTAGTTTTTTCATAACATTTTCATTTAAAAATGCAATTTCTTATTGAATTTTCTCTCTTCCTCAAATATTTCATGTCTCCTTGAAGAAATATGGATTTTACCTTTTTTATCTGTTACCATGTCTTCAGTGCACTAGTATAGTCCCTGGACCACAGTTAGCATCCAGTACACATGTATTCAAGGAATGAACAATCCTGGCCCCAAGTGGTAATTTGAGTGGGTTTTCCTTCCCTGTTGAACTCCATGAGCTACTGAGGCTACCCAAAATAAACATACTATACACACAAACTCTTAGCATGGTATAAATATGCACCCTTAGAGAAATTTCCAAAGCCTATTTTCCCATCCAGATTGCTACTTGTAGACCCTTCGTATATAGAAACAAATGGATAAGTGAATAAATACATGAAAATTGTATGGCCAGGAGACAAACTAGAATGAATTCTAATGATACCTGAAAATGGTATAATGCTCTTTATAGCCAATTTTACTGATGATGAGGCATGGAAATCCATTTTAGAAACATGTAGGTTGAGGGCTTAGTCCTTACTAGCTATCTACTGAGAAAATATGTTAACTTTAAATGTTTAAATTATTATGTACTTACAGGAAATACATATAGATATGCAAATATGATATAAAGCCATTTTGGTTATCTTTTCTAATGTTTGACTTCTCATTAAGAAAATGGTGTATAATTTGCTTCTGTAGTAATTTCGTATTTGCAAGGATTTGAAATGGTGGTGTTAATGGAGTCAAGAAGGCAGGAAAACAGCAAAATAAAAAGCAGTGACAAGAAATTAGAAAGTTTCTTTGGAGTTTGTCTACTAAAATTTACTTTTTAATGATGATATAGTTAATGTATTTAGTTAAATAAAAGTATCTTTTACTTTTCTAATTTTACTTAATCATTATTTTCGTTATACATTCATACACCAAATTGAATTATATTTTCTGTATGTGTCTCAAGGTCCCTACTGTAGTTCCATGTTCAGGCTGAAATTGCTATCAAGAAATCTTTTCTTCAGTAATTTTTGTAAATCCCCTGTGATCTTAGAAAACTAATTTCAGCATCATATGTTCAGTATGCACTTCTCTAATCCTGTCAGCTAAATAAACTTTCTTACTCCTCTGAATCTCCTTTTTCAAAATTACACACAATTCTTGAAGGGGAGGTGATAACACTCTGATATAAGACTTATTTATGAGGACTTCAGTGCCATCATCTCCCTATAGGAAGGATGTACCATGTTGTCATGTTTATATTTCTCATCCTCTAGGTGATGTTCAGTCTTTTTGAGAGGGTGAATGATAATTTAAGTATGATCTTTGATCTTTGACAAGCCAATTAATAACATTCAGTGGGGGAAAAATTCCCTATTTAACAAATGGTGCTGGGTGACCTGGCTGGCAACCTGTAGAAGACTGAAACTGGACCCACACCTTTCACCATTAACTAAGATAGACTCTCACTGGATTAAAGATTTAAACTTAAGTCAGGAAACTATAAAAATACTAGAAAAAAGTGCAGGGAAAACTCTTGAATAAATCAGCCTGGGCTATTATTTTATGAGAAGGACCCCCGGGGCAATTCAAGCAACATCACAAATACACTATTGGGACCTGATCAAACTAAAAAGCTTCTGCACAGCCAAGAACACAGTAAGTAAATCAAGCACACAGCCCTCAGAATGGGAGAAGATAGTTGCAGGTTATGTCTCCAACAAAGGTTTAATAACCAGAATCCACAGAGAACTCAAACATATTAGCAAGAAAAGGACAACTGATCCCATCTCAGGGTGGGCAAGGGACTTGAAGAGAAACTTCTCTGAAGAAGACAGGCACATGGCTTACAGACACATGAAAAAATGCTCATCATCTTTAATCGTTAGAGAAATGCAAATCAAAACTACTTTGAGATATCATCTAACTCCAGTAAGATTAGCTTACATCACAAAATCCCCAAACCAGAAATGTTGGCATGGATGTGGAGAAAAGGGAACACTTCTACATTGCTGGTGGGAATGCAAACTAATACATTCCTTTTGGAAAGATGTTTGGAGATTACTTAGACAACTAAAAATAGACCTGCTATTTGATCTACAATTCCTCTACTAGGTATATCCAGAAGACCAAAAATCACATTATAACAAAGATATATATACCAGAATGTTTATTGTAGCCCAATTCATAATTGCTAAGTCATGGAAGAAGCCCAAGTGCCCATCAACCCATGAAAGGATTAATAAATTGTGTACATGTACACCATGAAATATTATGCAGCCTTAAAGAAAGATGGAGACTTTACCTCTTTCATATTTACATGGATGGAGCTGGAACATACTCTTCTTAGCAATGTATCTCAAGAATGGAAGAAAAGTCTTACTATGAAACCAACTTATAGCTTTCTTATGAAAGCTATAAGCCAATTATAGACCAAGAAGAAGAGGAAAGAGGAGAGGGAGGAGAGGGGAAGGGGGAGGATGGGTGGAGGGAGAGTAATTGATGGGACCACACCTGTGATGCATCATACAAGGGTACATGTGAAATTTACTAGATGTAGAATATAAATGTCTTAACACAATAACTAAGAAAATGCCATGAAGGCTATTTTGATCAGTTTGATGAAAGCATTTCAAATTATATGTAAAATCAGCACATTATACCCTGTGATTGCATTAATGTACACAGCTATGATTTAATATAAAAAAAAGTGCCTGAATATTTAACATGGTTTACCAAAATTCATGCTAACCATTCCAAAACTTAAGAAAAGGAGAAGGGGATAGAGAAGGCAGGAGAAAGAGAAAGAGGGTGGAAGGGGTAGAGAGAGAGAAGAGAGTGAGAAAAGAGAGAGAGGAGAGAGAATTTATTATTCCTCTTGAAATTTTTTCCAATTTAAATGTGTCATATTGTGTGGTGCTAGAAATAAAGTTCATGCCAGCAGGTTCAAAGTTCTAAATTATTAGAAATAATTGTTATCCTAAGGAACTACTATATATAAGGTCAGAATGGTAAAATTATTTTGTTAGAAATCGCTTTTAAATTAAAGTCATTTATTATGAATGTAACCTGTTCTCTGGAAGTGCTGAATATAGTACTTAGTCAGCTGGAGTTCTAACCCAATTTATTTCTTTACCAGCAATCACTCTGGAAGTAGCAGAATATCTGGGGACTCCTGTCTGAACCAAAAATAATATTTGTTGCTGGTTTATTTTCTTACCCAATCCTGAAACACAGTCAAGATGTTTATAGTCCTTCTTATCCTTGTATATTACCAAGCCATATAGGAAATTTTATAGTAAATTACTAACTAATAATGTCAAATAAATTATTAATTTAAAAGACTATTTTAAAAATTACCATCAACAGTATATAGAAGAAAAATCATGGAAGGACAAAATGAGATAGCCAAAGTTATTTTTTTCCTATTCTAAAATGTAGACTGTTTTAATGATTATCTGTGGCTAAACCCAAATAAGAATATTATTTGCAAATTAATTATGTTATAAGTGTGATTCGAGCTCCTTGTTTTTTAGGTAAATAGGCCTCCTGTCATTTGAGTGGGTGGGTCTTAGCCCACCCAAGCAACTTGGAGAAAGAAAAATAGCCAATCCCATCCCACTCTAGTCATCCATGTAAGGAAAGAGAAATACCCATCTGCACCCGTTTTTAGCCATCTTGTCTCACTCAGGGAGAAAACAAAACTAAACCTAACTCAGTAACTGAGAAACGCTCAGGAAGGCACACTCTCCCTGAGGAACTGGTGTCTAATCTCAGAACAATATAACACTTTCCCTTACCTCACACCTTACAACAATATCAGTCTGGATTTAGTATAATAATAGGAGATTACAGTTAAAAATTACAAGTCTCAAAGTTATTCAAGAAACTCACAGACAAAAGGGGAGACAAAACCAAGGACATCAGAGGACACTTATAAGGGCTTTGACGCCGGTAGCCACAGCAAACTACTAGGGAGATGAACATAAAACCTCACACTACAGGCCTGGCACCTGAATTCTTTTTATCCATAGTATAGTGTCCCGCTTTCAACAACAAATAACAAAATAATTATAAGGTATACCAGAGCACAAAAACACAGTTTGAAGAGGCAGAGCCAACATCGGAACCAGACTCAGAAATGAATGGCAGAGATTTTGGAATTGTCAGATTGTGAATTTAAAACAACTATGACCAATAGGTAAAGGTTCTGATACACAAAACGGACAGCATGCAAGAACAAATGGGTAATGTACACAAAGGAATGAAAACTCTAACAAAGGGTCAAAAGGAAATGTTTGAAAATTAAAAAGTGAAGAATATCTTCAATGAGCTCATCCACTTACTGGATGTGACCAAAGAAACTTCAATTTTGCTTGAATATATATTGATAGAAACTTTCAAAACAAATGCAAATAGACAACATTTAATAATACATAACAAAATATTCAAGAGCTGTGGGAAATTATAAAGGGCACAATACATGTATATAGAATTATTAGGAGAAGATAGAAACAGAAGAAATATTAGAAATAATAGTGGCTTGAAATTTTCTGAAATTGATCATATCAACTCACAGAACATTGAGAATGATAAACACCAAAATATCTATACTGCAGAAAGCCAAAGACAAAAAGAAAATGTTTAAGAAAGTCAGGAAAGAAACACCTTATCTGTATAAAATCAAGTGTGAGAGTCACATTGGACTTCTACTCATAATCCATGCAAACAAAAAGAAAGTGGGGTGAAATATGGCGGAACCTCTGTAAGTTGACCACCCAAGGGACTGTAACACAGTTGTCAACGTACAGAGGCGGTCAGCATAAAGAACTAGGCCTGCCGTACTGATATGTACTTGTGGTGTATGTCCAGTCTACGGGGGTTAGGTCAACTTAAGGAGGTGTCACTGGAGGGAGGTGGTCAACCATGAAGGCTCTACTGTAGTTACAGTGCTAACCCCTTCAAAGTCCACTTCATTTATCCTATTTCTTTATAAATTTTTAAAGATTACTGTTGTCTCAGGTGACTCTCCTTTGCTTTTTTTCATCATTCACTTGTGAATCACTTTAATTTTCTTAACTATCATTACTTCAAGGCTCACTGACAAAGCAACTGTGTGTGTGTGTGCACATGCACACTAATACAAGTATTTATACATCCGTTTATTCATGTTTCTTTGTGTGGCTACCTGAATCAATAAGTTAAATGTGTCCATAATGATGTCTCTAAGTCAGTGTCACATAGATTGTTCTAATCTTTTGTGTTTATTTGAAAAATCTATTTCAAAAGTAAGAAACCTGTCCCCACTTTTCACCATCCATGTACTTAATTGTTCTCAACTAGTATACTCATATAGAAATATTACCATCATTGTCATGTACAACTGTGACAAACAATTTTTTCAACTAGAGTATAGTTCTCACATATAGTTTCTTTTATCTTTACTTTTAAGACTTTATTCACTTCCAAAGTTATACAGATCAATATATTTCCCTAACTCTCTCAGTATTATTTCATGCATTTTTATTATATTCATATTTTGTCAAATTTTTCATTCCAACTTTCTAAATGATAATTGTCCTTAATTATTATAATTATCCCTTTGGGGGACAGGGTCTCACTTTGTTGCCTGGGCTACAGTGCAGTGGTGTCATCATAGCTTAGTATAATGTATAACCTCCTTTGCTCAGGCAATTCTCCTGTTGCAGCTTCCCTAGTAGGTGGGACTACAGGTGTGTACCACCACATCTGGCTAAAATTTTTTTTTTAATTTTATTTTGTAGATATAGGTTGTCTCTATGCTGCTGAGGCTGGTTTTGAACTCCAGACCTCAAGCAATCCTCTAGGCTTAGCCTCCTATAGTGCCAGCACTGCAGGCTGGAGCCACTGAGCCTGGCCTTTTCTTAATTGGATGTATTCAGATTTACCTTTGTGCTATGTAGTTCTGTGGGCTTGACAATGAATAGTGTCACATATTCACCAATACAGTATCATAGAGAATAATTTCACCACCTTAAAAATTCTCTCCACTTCACGTACTTAACTAGCTCCCCTTTCCTTTGGTTCCTTGGCAACCACTTATGTTTTAAGTAGATCCTTGTTTCTCCTATTCCAGGTTGTCACACTGGTAGGATGCCATACTCAGCATGTGTACACTGGACCTTCCACTTAGTCATATTCATGTAAGATTCCCTCATGTCTTTCAAACCTACCAGCTCATTTATTTAAATATTGCTGAATAATATTTCCCTATGTAAACATATGAAAGTTTGTTAACCCATTCACTCATGAGAGACATCTTGATCTTTCTAATTTTTAGTGTTTTTGTATAAAACTGCTGTGAACATTTGTGTACTGGTGTTTTGAGCCTCCACTAGTCAGATGACCCCTTTTGCCATCAAACAGAACGTTGACAACTGATTTGTATTCCTAATTATTAAAAATATGTTAGTTATGGAATGTGAAGTTAGTGTTGTATAATGTACCAAACCTTTCAAACTGATTATTTTATAGAAAGCAACATAAAGGTTGTTGATAAAAAATAATCACTACTTTAGAAACATTAAGTGTACATTTTACCAACTATGTTTGCTTTAGAATTTTAAAAATGCTCTCTTGACAATATCTATTCTTTTAAACATTCCACCTGAAAGCCAGAATTATGTATGATTGCACTGATCATGGTGGATGTAAGGAAAATGATTGGGTCAGCCTCGTCCCAGGGCTGCCAGAATCAAACATATGAAGTTATTATAACCAAGGTCTACAAAAAGTCCTGAAGAAACAGACTTGAGAAAAATGAAGGGAGCCTGTGAAAGTCACTGTACTATTTGTTCACTTGGAAGAGGCTGGGGAATGATCACTGACCTCTAAGTAACAGAGAATGGAACTCATCTTTCACTTCTGAATGAGCTCCTGGCTGTAATTGATGGCATCTCCTGAAATGGCTGCGATCATTAGGGCTCCAGTGACTGAATTAAAAGAAAATGAAGGATGCAGATGGCTGTAATAAAGGAGGAAAATGCATTTCTTCCTGGTGACAGATACAACTGATCATTTTACAAGGAAGTGCTTTACTAAGAGTGTTTCAGCTATGTAGTTCTCAGGGAAAATGAAGAGTAATGTAAAAATTGGACAAGATGAAACTAGCTGTTTCATTCCAGATATTGACTGCACAAGTCACTTTCAATAAATCAGCTGCTTATTGTACCTAAGACAACGGTTTGTTAATATTATGAAGGCACTATAAAACGTTCTCTTTGGTTAGGCAATCTTTGACATCATGTGATAAACTGGAAGTTTTATTTAAACTTATATTTTCTGTATGTCTTTTGATTATCAACATTCGAATGATTAGGCATGTTTACTTAGGAAAATCTTTGGTTTTCCGCCCAGAGTCAGAAATTTTTTCCCATAAATGGCCAGATAGTACTTATTTTAGATCTTTGTGAGCTATATAGTTTCTGAAACAACAATAGCTGTGGGAGAAATCATCTATAGATGATGGTAACAGAATGAATATGACTATGTTCCAATAAAACTTTATTTATAAGAACAAAGCACAGCTGAATTTGGCCATCATACTGGAATTAGTGGATCTCTGATCTTAAAAATCTGTCCAGCTTACCAGACGGTGCTATAAATAAGAAAAATTAGAAATCTTAACAGCTTTTGACAATAAAATAAAGCACTAAAATTAGATATTTTGATCTTCTATGGAAATGGGAATATGAGCATTTACTGTTTGATTAATAAAAGAACCAGGGATTGATGGCAACCTGCATGTTTTAGTCATAAGGAGGAAAATAAAGTTACTTCATAATTACTCCACTGATTCATGTAGAGAGGCACAGTGGACATTAAACCAGGTATTTTTGAGTGCTGTTGCATCTTTATTTTTGGCTTCTAGTCTTCTATACAATATTGTTAAACTACTTAATTAAGTATTAAAGATTATTTTAAAATACCCACAAGTGATTTTTTAATTTTGCTAATTAACTCTAAAATGAGGTAGAATTTTCCCAGCATTTTAAATAATAAATTATTTTAAGTATTCAAGAGATTTTGTTAAAAACTGCAATTACTAAGTTTCATGATATCATCACTTTTGCTTATATTCTCAGTGCCATGGCTATTTTTCCAACTTAAAGGAAACAACAACTCTTTATCTAAAAGACTTACCAGGACAGGAGCTTGGGGATCATTTGAAATTTCTAATATATAGGATCACTTTTCTTGTGCCAATTATTCCCCTCCATATGATTAAAGGTACCTGGTGTCAGCTTAAAAATAAGATTGTTGTTGGATAGGCTAAAATTTTATCCAGCATTTTTTGAGCAAGTTAGGGACTTGAAAATCCATTCATTCGAAATGCAAGTGGAGAGTAATCACTTAACTGTAGATATCTGCCTTTGGCTTAGTTTCTAAGACTTTGAAATAAGGAGTTATATGATTTCTACAATATAAGGTGCTGCATAAGAACTCCAGTAAAACTGGTTTTGTTTGTCCATGTATTTTAACCCAGACGAGATTCTTTGTATCATACCCAGAAAAAATTTCTCTGATGGTCAGAATTGGTTATTTGATTATTTCTAGATGTGACTTGTTCCCTTCACATTTCTCCCATCCCCTTTTAATATGCACATTAAGAGAGGTGCTCCTATGGTAGGGTGACCAGACGTCCCGATTTTCAATAATTTGTCCCGGGTACAGCGGTGTTTTAAAAAAGTCCCGATTTTTGGAAAGAATGCACAAACAGGCTGGAGAATAAGAAGAGAATATACGGTTTTCGGCCGCCATATGGCTATTTTGCCAGAATATGAGTTTTATATTATTTTTGTTAATTTTATAATGTTAAACTGTAATAAATAATTGCTGAAACACGATTATGGAGAACTGCTTATCAAAGTTTGCCTTGTTGTCAGGCCCTGCCCTGCGCCATCCTCTGCCCCCTGCCCTGGCTCCGCCCCCACTCGCCCCGCTCTGCCGCCCCCCGCCATGTTGTCCAGCCTTACAGATGTTAGAATCTGGTCACCCTATCCTATGGATGGTTCAAAGTCAAGGACCTTCATGAGCTGTCTCTTTTTCACAATTCCATCTCCTGGAAGTCCTTTAGTTCTCCTCCATGGCTGAGGTTATTAACGGCTGACTTCTGCTTTCATTATGTCATTTCTTATCTTTCAGGAATCTCTTTGTTTCATTTAGTTGAAATTAAAAAACCAGTAGAGTTTTCCTCTGGTAATCACCTTGCCCCATCATGGCTTCACTGCTAAGTGAAAAAGAATGGGAAGGCATTTGCAGGCTAGAAATCTTTCTTGGGCCAAAGGTCAAAACATTTTTTCAAGAAGCTCCCAGGAAACCTATCAAATGCAATTTAAAAGCATTTTTGAAACAATAATTTGTCAAAATGTGATCATAAATCCTTCTTTGGAAAAAATAAAGAATAAAAATCTGCTTTTCATTAGTTTTTAACATTGGAAGCTTCCATTAACCATTGGTGTTTACTTTTCAAGAAAGGTATTTAACTACTCACATGAGTTCAAAGTGAACAGACCATAATTTCAAATTTTGAAATTATTATTTAGCTCCTTAAGTAGGGGATTGGGAATAGGGAGACAGAGAGAGAGAGAGAGAGACAGAGAGAGACCTAAGGACAGTGAGATTTAGCTATTAACAGGACCAAGAGTTTCCTAAGAACTCTGCAGTATTATTTGGTAATCTGTGGCTCATGAGATAAATTTGGCCACCTGTCTGTTTTTCTATAGCTAATGAGTACAAGTGTTTTGTACCTTTTCTAATTGTTAAAAAAAAAAAAAGAAAGAAAAAGAAAAGAAGAAGAAATTGTGGTATGTGAAAATTATATGAAGTTTAAATTTCAGTGTTCACAAACAAAGAAGCTCAGGAATTTTACCCCCAAATATGACTCCTTGGTATAAAGAGTATTTTGAATTATGGGTCCTTTGAGATCAAAAAGCATTGGAAGGGGCTTTCCCTCTCTGTGCAAAACCAAACTGCAGATCAAAAGAACAGTGGAGCTCCCCTCCTCTCCCAGTTACCTCCATATACTGCAGGAACGAGGATCAAGAATACAACTGGACCTGGTCCAAGTCATTTAAAACACAGTATCTGTCTCTCAGGTTAAGATAGATCTCAATCTGTTTCCCCATCCATTGTCCATCACCCCTCAACAGAATTACCTGGACTCCCTGTATGCCACTTCCTCTAGATTGAAGGTGTGTACAAACCCTGGATCCCATTGGGACACTGCGTACTTTCTCTGTGATACTCCCCACATGCATGGTAAATAAACCTTTCTCTGGTCTAATCTGTCAGGGAACTTTTAGGGGAAAACACAATTTCTCCCCTACCCCTGCAGTTTGACATAACCCTGCAGGATCTCAAAGCTGCTCTGCTCTCCTGAAAGTCAGTGAAGAAAATTGGAATCACTACCAGCCCGCAATGAGAGAAGAGTGGTAAACTGATACCTCAACTTACCCATCAGACTCCCTGTGTTTCCCTCTCTGTGAGCTTTGAGCAGATGGTGAAAGGTCACTTTCCTTTCCAAATTTAAGATTAATGAAAGCAAAAGTTTGTGTGAGTGACTCTGGTATTGGTATTATTTGGGGGCACTTTGTGGTAGGAATAGTGACATTGTTTGACTCCCTCTTCTCTCAGAAACAGCCTTCTTGCTATTGTTTTCTTTTGTTGATTGTGTCTCTGTGTCCTAGGGAGCAACAGGAGCCTAAAGCTTCTATCAGCCCACCCTTTGAGCCTGCCCTGCAGACTTCTGAATTTTGATTTTAAGACTTCTGAAAATAAATTTTAGAGATCTCTTATTTGAAACAATTGCTTTATTTGTGTTAATATGGAAATTAGATTTTAAAAAGACGTATATATAGTATTGTAGCTAGCCTTAAAAATTCTCTTGACAAAATTGAAGGGTATCTGTTTTAAAACAAAGATTAAAAACCCTCGGAGCACTGCCCTTGTGGGAACAGTGGCAGAGGCCAATTTCCCTGATGGTGAAAGTCCTGTGCTTTCCCCTGCGTTCCTGGGTTTGATTCCCAGTAAGGGAATGAGTCTGTTCTCGTCTGATATTTGTGTAACTTTTGCCATTTATTGATTCTCTCCCCTCTGTGCACAGCTTTTATTGCCTGTGTTCTGTGAAGGCGTATGGGCTTTTAGACACGTATTTATGTGTAAATGGTCAGCTGAAAAGCTGGAGCCCCAGAAAATATGCCTGGAAAAAAATATGCGTTATGCCTTGTTTATGACTGGCCAGACTTTTCCGTGAGCTGCTGTCATGACTTTTCTGACTCTCATGAAAACTGGTACTCACCTCTTGAAAGACAACCTTTTTCTTTGATTTATGTGTTTCACTTAAAAGGATACTTTAGTTTTAAGTTTCTGAATCCAAAAATGTCAGCTGTTTGTCCCAGCTGAGGTCTGCTCTGTTCATCCTGACTCCTTTCTACTTCCTCCTCCTGGGCGATCACACAGTCCCTGCTAATCCCAGACAGCCAGTGGTTCACTTGTATTCAGGTGGGGCCACTGCAGAGCTGTAACCTTCCAGAGGCTTCTACACCTCGCTCCCATTTTCTGCACGCCCCCTTCTCTTTTTCTGCCCATGAATCTTGTCCATGGCTGGAGTGTCTCTGAAACTGTAGTAGAACTGCCCAACTTGCAAATTACCCTTTGCTTAGTTAAACTCTAATGAATTTAATTTTTTATCACAATTGTGTTGTGAGGTGAGCTCCCTGAGGCCTCCAGGAGCACAGGGAGTCCAAGCAAGGTGCCCCTGGAAGCTGTTGCCCATAGCTCTCCCACCACAACCGAGGCTTCTAAGTTCTCCCTCAGACTCCACAGTGCCAAAGATCTGTGCTTTGAGCTCTTTGAGTTTGTTTGAGCAATTTTTTGATCCTACTGGGTTCAAAAGTTACAACAGAAACTAAAGTAGGTCTGGGATCAGAAGGGATCTGATAATTAGTTAGCTTAGACCCATTTGGAGGGCTCAAATATCTGACTGAGTCAGAGAGAAACTGATCTTAAATGGCAACACTACAAGGGTACCAACTCCAGGTTTCAGGAATTTGTCAAGATTTGTGTTCTACCCCCTTTCCCCTCTGTCTTATGTCCTGGTGTAAGGAAAAATCAGTGCCTAAAATGATTACACAGGTCTGAGAACCAAATCCAAGACTGAAAGCAAAAATAGGATCCTTAATTTCTGAAGAATTGACTACTGTGAACTTTTGGCTATGCCTACTGATACATGTGTAAGTTTTAGGCCCTAGAAAACACAAATTGCAAAACTTTACTGAAGGCAAAATTGTTGCTTAGCTAGGAATTGCTTAAAATAATAAAATAGGAAATTAAAAGATTGATAGTCTAAGATTGATAGTAATTAGATTACTATTACTAATAGAAATATTTGAGAGCCAGAAAATAAGAATTCTTCATAAGAGCTATGAGGACTGCTTCTGAGTGTGCAACTGTCTATGTATCTATATATGTAATTATTTATGTCTGATATTTTACTACTAGAGTTCTCATTAATTAGCTTTATATAATCATAAGTGCATAAATCAAATATTTTATCAAGAAGATAAAACTTAAATGCTTTTTAATTCCACATGATTTTAATAATACTTTAAGTGGACATAGCTCAGCTTTCTTTTTGATTCTATTATACCCTGATTCGCAATCTTACCTTACATTCACCTTCAAAAGGAGATAATTAACATGGACTCAAATACCTCTGATACTATGAGTCTCCTTCAGTAATCTTCCGAATTCTCTAAGCTGATTTAGACTCTCTAAGCTTCACCCAAAAATCCACTGTGCTCAGTACTCATTCAGTATGTTGATAATCTTTTGCTCAGTAAAAAGATTGCGGCCTTAGACTTGTTCTTTTAAAGACTCTCAACCAAATGAGACCATGCACTCTCTAGGTCTGGACCCCAGTGGTACAGAGAACTATTAGTTTTTTATGGTATGAAATGTCTCAGGGGACTCAAGATCACCCCAAAATACCTTGAGTCAACTTTGCCCCTACCTCACTAGAACTTACAACCTGGCAAAAGGGAAAGCTGCTGCTATTTAACACATTCTACATATGTCTTCGGAGTCTGACGTGCAGTTTCCACAATTTGGGAATCTCATCTCTTAATTCCTGATGACAACCTATTGGCAATAGATTTATAATATCAGATTGATTGGATATTTGGGCCAACTAAGGTCCCTGTAACCTCTTTTCTTTTAGCTTTTTGACTTATCTACCATTACATAGAAAAGGATACACACACACACCCATATATATATATAGTTGGCAGGGATACACACACACTCATATATATGTAGTTGGTACTACCCTGGAATCTATAATGTCTCTGACCAAATTATTACCCAATGCACTATTCGTAAATCTCAACAAATCTGGAGAAAACCAGCACTTTTCAGGAGCCCACCAAAGACCTGCATTGCCCCTTGAGGCACTCCAAGCTGAATTTATAGGTTCACCTCCACCTTTAGAGTTTTCTCACTATTTGGCTATTGTTTATATGATTGGTGGATGGGCCAAGAGCTGGCCAACAAAGCATGCTGATGCTGCAACAGTAGTAAAGAGATTAGTAACTGAGATTATGCCTTCTTTTGGTATTTCTTTGTGGATTGAGTCAGATCAGAGAACTCATTTTAAGCTACTTGCTTGCAAAGCTCTGGGGTACTTATTATAATTTCATATTCTACATCATCTCCAATTCTCAGGGTAAGAGTTGTGTAACAGTCTATAAACAAAAAAGCCTTTTGGCTTAAAAAGGACTGGACTTAAAAGGCCAGAAGCAAACATTAATTTTGTACCTTATCAAAATCTGTAATGCTCCAATTAAGAGATGTGGTTTAACCCCCTTTGAAACGGTATTCTGTCACACCAGGCCTGCTTCCACCTCTAAACCTTCTATTCCTGGACTAGCTAAACACTACAGGTATCCAAGTGAATAATTTGATGCCATGAATAGCTATGCACAGATGCTAACTGATATGCTGGGAATGTATTATCAACAGGAAAAAGGAGCATGGCCTCTGCCACTGACAAGACTTGTCATCTGTTTGACTAAAATACCATCTTTTTGGAAGAGGCCATGTGCTGTCACCTTGCTGGGAAGGCCCTTGTGAAGGACTGCTAATCATTTTATACTGCCATAAAAATAGAAAGAAAAGTCCTCCTGGATCGGTGTGATCCACACTTCCTACACTAAGACAATAGAGGACTCCCCCTATAGGGGACTCAAAGTCAGAATTTCCAGGGCCAGTGTCCAGGCCCTGCGGCAAAGGTCTTCACAAATTATGCTGCTTTTCCCAAGATCTGGGGTCAAGAAACCCTCTTTATCTAAATACGCTTTTTTCCCTTTTTATGCCCCCTTGAAAATGGCCTTCTTAAGCACTTCTTTTAAGTCTCCCCGCTTTGAGGATTGCACATTGAATGCTGAGTGGAAAATGTCTCAACCTGTCCCATTCTCCCTTTCATCTTCCACTGTGACTCTTCTTTACATAATGCCTTGCTTTTACTAATCATTACTGTTTTCCCAGCAGGTCAGGCATAGACCCAGCATCCTTTTACCTCGGTCTTTCAAATCCCAGCCACACTCACTAATCAATCTAATTCCTGGTTATGCAACATCCATCTAGGTCATACAATGCGAGTCCCTGGTGGAACAGGTCTGGGGGATGAATGTATAACAACATGTGGCGTCTACAATCAGAGAAAAAGACTTCATGCTTCTGTTGGTGGGTCTACTGGACACAGAAGATCCTCTACAGAAGCTCAAAAAGCTGTCTTTTGTTCAGATAAAATCACTAGAATAATTTTTTATTTTTTGTTTGTGAGATACTAGAGCAAAATGGTAAACTCTCCAGTTTCATTCCACAGAGCACATTCTTGCACCCTTAGGTGGTGCTGACACTCACCCTCATGATGTCAATGACTATCAAATCACCAGATGTTATGGAAGGCTCAAAGCCAGACCTGTGCAACTTGGGGCAGTTCATTCGCTCCCACTGTTAAGTTGCCAGACATTGAAGATTGTGTATCAACAGAGCAAAAGTCCGAACTGACTTTGTTAAGTGACAAAGCCAAGCCCTTTAACTGCCAGAACTGTTATCTTTTATAACAGATAATTCACACCATGTTCTGTTCGTGCACCCTGGCAGGGGCACGTGACAACTGGAGATGTGGAAGTGCCCATGAGGAAGAAGAGACTTGCAAATATCAGACAGGGAGGCCCTAAGTGTAAATTACACAACTCTTCTCTTCTTGTGTGACGTAATGTATAAGTGGTTCCTGCCCAGATGGTTAGAATGCTACAGACTTGGTTATCTGACATTTTGTATTAACAGGTACTCCACTTTAATTGTTAGCCAAATTACGAACTTGGGCTCTTCCATTCATAAAGTGGTACCAAGCAAACATAGTAGATGTGATACTATAAAATTACTTACTTGTACGTGTATATCAGTACATCAAAATTCTAAGTTCTTTATGATGTTCAAGACCCTACACCCAGCAATTGGAACTCATGAGATTGAAAAGACAGTGTTGCATCTCTCAATGGCAGTAGACAAGAGTTCAGTATCACTGTGCAAGCATTTGGAGCACTTCCCTTAGAACTCACAACCTAGCCTCTCTTGTATTTGAATACCAACCAATTGTAGATGCCCTAACAGTCCATCAGAGAGAAGCTTGCATAATTATTGTTCAAAAAATGCAGTTTCTATAGAAAACCATTGGGCAAATAGAGGATGTGATCAGTACGTCTTTAAAGACAAGATAAATACTCTGCGTCATATTAATGTAGACCTATTTCCAAGAAGGGGAGACTGGCTTAATGGGCTATGGGAAATGTACTTAGATTTGTTCCTTTCTACTTATTCCCTTGCTAATTTCTGTTCTTGTCTCCCTATCTACTTCTCTTGCTACTGGTTACTAAGCAGGTCTCTTTCTCCATAGCCATTGATTCAACTTTTAATGTGTCCATCATCTGAGGAAGTTCCAGATAGGAGGAGTGAAGGAGCATGGGAAGTTAACCCCCAAATATGACTCCTTGGTATGAAGAGTATTTTTTTTTTTTTTTTGGTATGAAGAGTATTTTGAATTGCAGGCACTTTGAGATCAGAAAGTATTGGTAAGTGACTCACTCTCCATCTGTATAAATCAGACAGACAGATCAAGAGAACACTGGATTTGCTTCCTCTCTCAGTTCTTTCAATATAGTGCAGGAAAGATCAAGAACACAGCCAGACAACATCCAAATCATTTCAAACCTAATACCTGTACAAGTTAATCTGTTCTCCCTATCCCTTTGTCCTCCCTAGCAACTCATTATTGCCCCTTAACAGAATTACCTGTACTCCCCATGTTCCCCATTCCCTCTAAAAGGCATGTATGGAAATATTGAGATCCTATTGAGATACTGTGAAATCACTCTGTGATTATCCCCATGAGCATGATAAATAAACCTTTCTTTTATTAATCTGCTTTGTCAGTTGATCTTCAGAGGACTTTGAGGAGAAATGGCAAGCTTCCTTCCACCCTCACAGAATGAAATTTGAATTACATCAATCAACATTTGTAGGAACTTTTCTTTCTTTTGATAGAAGCATCTACTTAATACTCTAAAATATTTACTATATGACACTTACTAAAGTATAGTTAGCTGACTCTGACTCTTGAGAATATTTCTATGATTACAGAATTTCTACAACTCCAATTGTTTATCCCAATTGTATGTTGCTCACCTGCTTCATGGAAAATTGAAGATATTTATTCTTTCACACCTATATTTTCTAGGGAAACTTAGAATTATTTTAAAAGTCAAACTTGATTTTCAAAATTTTGTGCTTGTAAAACAGTGATATATATTGAATGCGTTTCTTCAAAATAAGTCTCATGTCTGAGCTAGTCATGAATATGATAAAAATAAAAAAGAGCCAAATATTTGAGCCATTATGGAAATATTATAATATAAAAATTAGACAACTTTCTTATACATGACAGATATATCAGCCCCTGAATAATCACAAATATTGTAAGTTCCTAGAGATAATCTAGACATAGGCAATTAAAGCAACACTTGAGTCGAACACCTATGTCAAGATATTTCTAAGACGTTCTCAAACTGCTCCTTCCCTGATGTGCATTCCCTGTATAATCTTTTCTCCTTTAGAATGGACAAGACCAGTGAATATAATGAGATTTCACTCTAGTGATTAGTTATGTTATATGACACAGTTGACTTTAGAAAAGGAAGCTTATCTTGGTGAGCTGATTTAATCTCATGAGCCTTTTAAATCTGGGTCCAGATGACAAACTGAGAGGAAATCAGTTTTAAAGCAACAAGAGGCAGGTTTGAGGGGTTGAGAATGGCCCAAGTCAATAGCCAACAACAACAAGAAAATAATAATAACATTCATCCTGTACCCTCAAGCAGCTGACATCTGCCATGACCTGATGAACTTTGAAGAGGACCCCAAGTGTCAGGCAGGGTAGCACCCTTGGCTGATACATTGATTTCAGACTTGCAAGTCCATAAGTAGAACAGCCATGCTGTGCCAGACCGTTGGGACACAGAAATTGTGAGCTAATATAACAGCAAGGTTTGAAGTTTCTAAATTTGTTGTGCACTGTTACACAGCAATCGAAAACTTGTACACACATGATCAATTTTCAAAGGGAAATTGAATGCCTCTCCCTTTCTCTTGAGATCCTTGAGGAACTTCTGCTTAATCATCTCCAGCCGTGTTGTCCTTTTTTGTCTGAATGTCTATTTCCCAGTGTGTTCATCATCTTCTACATTTGGCACCCCTTTCTTATTCATGGAAATGGTAGTTATGGCACTTCTGTTTATTTTGGAATTATATGAAGCAATTTGAGTACAGGGAAAGGCAGGCAACATGAGGTGGGGAGTATACATCCTTCTAATAAGTATCTTCTTATTAGATAGAATTGTGATTGTGAGGAAATCTGGCATGCTTTCTTCTTGGATTCCAAGATTTCCCACATTATTAGACCCCCAAGTCTAATGATCTGAACCTTATTCTCAAATTACTGATCATGTATTATGAAAAACAATCCCTCCTGTCTTAGTTTTTTTTTATTTTTTTTCCCAGAGTCCCCCTTGTCATAATCAAACGCTCACATATCTGTCCCAAAAGAAGAATGTTATTCCATGAAAGACATTTTTATATTAATTCACATCTCCACATATTAAAAATTAAACTTGGCTTGCTTTCTTACTAATTTGGTGTGAATTCAAGTATCTGGATATGTTTTGTAAGAAAATTATTTTAGCAAATAATAAATATTAGATTATAAAATTAAAAGGGGTAACTTTACAGAATTTGTGACATTTTCACTTCACCTCAAATAGAGATTTTCTATTTTCACCTCTAAATACCCATTTTTTCTTTTCTATACATTTATATTCTATGAATTCAAAAACAATAATAGTATTTTGCTTCTTTAACTTTCTCAAATGGTCCTTCCACGTCCAGAGATTTGAATTGATCTTTTTGATCTTTCAAAAAGATCCGTTGATCTTTTTGAATGCTGAGCAATGTAGTTCCTCTTTTATGTTTCTATAAAATTTCTTAAAAATAAATTATGTGTTTTTTTTTTCTTGACCAAACATCTCTACCACTGGCCATTTTAATCCTTTCTACAAATTATAAATTGTTAGTAGACAAATAAACTAGTTTTGCAGTCAAGAGTTGGAATAGCATTGATTTTGCAACTGTCTTCTCTTTAAAGAATTAGGGCTTCCTTTGGGGTACAAATATATTGCCTGTATGTCAAGATTTTTAGAGAAAATAGAAACTGTGGTGATGGTGTGATTCTTTTTATTCACTCTATAGATGTAGATACAGCAGGTCTTCAAATAAGGCTGATTTTTCAATGTGGTTTCATTATAATGTTGATAAGAAAATTTTTAACAAAGTGATTCCTGGCTTGAGCCACTGTGTAGCTTCCCCATTTTCCCAGGGCTGCACAGGTTTTCTCTGGGCACTCTAGTTTCTCTCACTTACCAAAGACATGCATGTCAGGGGAACCGTCATGTCCCAGGGGTTCCACTCCATTGAGTGTGGGTGTGTCAGGGGAACCGTCATGTCCCAGGGGTTCCACTCCACTGGGT
>NW_003852425.1:13761080-13768298 GCF_000181295.1 Otolemur garnettii | reverse complement strand
TGGGTGTGTCAGGGGAACCGTCATGTCCCAGGGGTTCCACTCCATTGGGTGTGGGTGTGTCAGGGGAACCGTCATGTCCCAGGGGTTCCACTCCATTGGATGTGGGTGTGTGCATGACCACTTACGTGAGGGGATGACTCTTGTGCATATCAATTAACCTATGGTAAACTTGGTTCTGTTCCACATCATTTGACTTGTAGATGTTTCTAGGAACTTATTGATGACATTAAGTAAGGACTTGCCAAATAATGCATTCTGTATTCTTATTTTGCTATATGGTTAGTAGCAAATGCTATATGGGGCTTCAGTTCTAGTTATTTTATTATTAGAATTATTATGGTTTTTTGCAATTTTTGGCCAGGACCTGGTTTGAACCCACCACATCCGGTATATGGGGCCAGTGCCCTACTCCTTTGAGCCACAGATGCTGCCTGTAGTTAATTTTTAAATACTAATGAAATATTTTTCAAACTTTTTTTGTTCCTGTCTTCCTAAACTTGCTAATTTCTGCTAGGTTACTTTTATAAAGTCACTTTGCTCACCTCGGGAGTGATTAATACATGTCTGTATAACAACTGGTCTGTTGAATAATTGACTGAGATAGAGTAACAATTATCTAGTTAGTAAGAGATATTCTGATTTATGTATCCTCTCGTAAGAGTAATATACTAAGGCAGATATTAATATCTTTGTGAAGCTTTTTCTTCCCTTCACACTCATTTAATTACTCCTTTTTTATATTACTACAGTATCTTGCCTATTTCATATTTACTTTCATTTAAAAATTATTAATTAAAGAAAATGGCAATATTATTTTTAATCAACTTCCTTGCCTAGTATTCCCATGCTCTATGTGCTCGACTCAAGTATTTTTGTGAGTGGGCAAACAGAAAGAATGTCTTGAACGATGGTTTACACTTGGACAAGCTCCTGCATTCCAGTCATGGGTGCTCTTGCTCTCTCTCTCACATGACACACGGAGCACACCCATAAATTTCACAGGATGGAAAACTCCTCATTTTTATGACTACCATTAACACTATATTTTTTGCCTTAGTTCTCCATTGGAGTCATTTGATCACTAAGGTTGAGTAGCTAATGTGTAACTCATGAGATTATAAACTTCCCCACAGGGATATTTCACTACAGAGAGCTAAAATTCATGAATTCTTGCTGCTCATAGAATTTGTTCTTTCCAAACATTCAGTAGGTTTTTAACCCAATGATTAAAAAATTTTTCTATGTATTTACTAAATGCATATTTTCTATGTATTATTTATACTTGTTGCTAAAGATAGGCTCGTAACTCCAAATTTCCTTTTTCTATACAGAATAAAAAGGACTAAATTATTCAGTTGAATGTCTTGATTTATTACATAGAAATGTAGGCTTGATTCTCCACAAAACTTTCACATGGACATTTAGGGGATCCTGCATGCTGGAGTTGAGCCTGTATCTATTCTGGCTGCTAAATTATACATTTTGCTTTCTGTCACCAACTTGATGTAACATCTGCATTTAAAAAGCAAAGTAACTAAGCACAAAATAATGAAATTGTGTTCTCTGTACTATTTTTAAAATAAATTGTCCAGATTTTTAACTTGCATCTGTTGCTATACCAAATGCTATTTTTTCATTACTTTGGCAGTGAAATAAAAACAAAACAAAAAAGCAAACAAAAACCATTAAATTTTCATATGCACAATATGTTGTCTTCTTTCCTAAAAATAATGGATTAGCTGAATATTCTTATTAATGTTTTGTCCATGCCCCAATATATATGAAGTATCATATGCCATTCAAAAAGATGCTCTATTAGTAGCCGGCACTGACAGATGGATGAATGACAGGCATAAGAGTAATGGAAACATCATTTTGAAACCTCCCAGTCTTCATTCTGCGGTGTTTTAACATATGTTAGATTTGTTAGTATCTTGCAGCTTTCCATTCAGTGCATGACTCAAAACAGTTATTTCTTTTGCAATACAAAATTTTCCTCACTTTCTCAAACATCAAGGAAATAAAGAAAAGAGTAAAAACATAGCTCTGAGGACAGTAGTAAATGAAAAAAGTTCATCAAAAATGTCAACTTAAAAGAGGGCAGAGAAATATATTTTTAAAGAATTAACAAATATCAAAGTAATAAAGGGATTATTTGTAGTGCTTCAATATTTCATGGAAACCGAGAGATAAAGTCACAATGACTGTTTCCTCATGCTCACACTTGCAGCCTAAATTTATTTTGAAAGGAGTCCTCATTGTTTGTACATAAGTTATTGATGGGAAATCATAAATTAGCCTGTAAGCTTACAGATTTTGAGAGTGTTTGAGGATTTATTGGAATACTTCTGCAAGCTGTATTGAAAACTATTGCTTCTCCCTGCCATTAGACATTTAAAGTGAAGGAGGCTTCCAGGGACCTGAAAAGAAATATGAAATTTGCATTTTGGCAAGTTCATCACTTGCCTATACCCAAACAGTGAAAGTATTTCCATCTTGTGAAGGTGAGTTGTTGCTTCCTTAACATATTTATTTTGAAAGAATTCTTCTTTTAATAGTTGTCTTAAGAAAGTCAATAGTCTAATATCCTTCATGAAGCAGGAAGAATCAATTAAACAATTCTTGTCTCACTTTTCAGAAATTTAGGTTTTACTGCACTTCACATAATCTACCAAATAACACTCAGTGATGCTATTTTCAAATGGAGTATGTATGATTTACATAAAGTGAAAAGCATGATGTTAAGAGTACTCACAATTGTATACAATAATATAACCCAAACATCTGTCTAAGTACAGACCATTTTCATCTCCAAAATCCCTTATGTCACTTTCCAGTCAATTTATACTCCCCTTCCCTGGCAACCGCAGTCCCGGCCTCGTTTGACATCACTGAGTTTTACTTATGATGATCTAGAACCCCATGTGAACTGAGTAATATAATAACGTTCCCTTTTCATTCTGGCTTCCTCTGATTAACATAATGTCTCTGAGATTCATTCATTTTGCATGTATCAGTAGTTTATTGCTTTTTATTGCTGATAATTATTCTATTGAATTTTTGCCCATTTTGCTGTAGAACATTTGGGTTGTTTCAGTGTTTAACTATTATAAGCAAAGCTGTTATGTACCCTGTTGTTCAAGTTTTGTATAAGTACGGTTTCTTTTCACTGTGACTAACGCCTGGGAGTGGAATTGTCAGATCGTAGGCTCGGTGTAGGTTTAACTATCAGAAAAATTCAAACTGATTTGCAAAGTGGTTGTATCTTTATAAAATTAGACTGTCAATGTATGAAAATTCAAGTTGCTTTTTATTCTCACGAGTGATTTGTAGTCTCTTTTTCCCCCCCATTTTATCTATTTTGGTAGGAAATGCAGTAATATCTCAGTTTTGCTGAAATTACTTTTTGTGATTTAAAAACAAGCAGTTTTATGGGGTTTATTTTGCATTTACAACACTTCATTCGTAAGGTACCTATTCAAGATTTTTACATGTGTTTTTTTTAATTGGGTTGGTGGCAGTTCTTTTACTGATCAATGAGAACTATATTAACTAGTGTTCATCTATATGTCTCAAAAGATTTGATACACATATATTTGATACTTACACCCATATCTACAAATTTGTGTACTAGTATCAAAATCTTCTGATACCTGTGTCCACTTAGAATACTTTGGATAAATCTGCTGCTTGTCATTCCATTGTCATAATGTATCTCTGAGTGAGCAGAATTTTTA
This sequence comes from Otolemur garnettii, assembly GCF_000181295.1. Taxonomy (NCBI): domain Eukaryota; kingdom Metazoa; phylum Chordata; class Mammalia; order Primates; family Galagidae; genus Otolemur; species Otolemur garnettii. The sequence continues at coordinate 13,764,561 of NW_003852425.1, read as the reverse complement.
AAATTTGAAAAAGTCAATTTAACAATATTTTTAATGGCTAATGCTTTCTGGAATCTGTATCCTATATCTCATATTTTCTTCTATAAGTTTTGGAGTTTTAGTTTCACATGTTGATCCATGATCCATCTCAGATAAAGTTTTGTGAATGGTGTGACAGATGGGTCTGGATTCAGCCCTCTCTACACGATCTTGATAGTCAATTACTTCAAAACAATGTGTTGAGTTTACTTTCCTCCTGAAAATTTTCTGTTTAAGTGTGGGTCATCTTTTCTCTATTTGGTTCCATGGACCTATTTGTCTGCATTTATGCCAATATAATGTCAAAATTACTAAAGTTTTATAGTAAGCATGAATCCTGTAATTTTTTTTCCTATTGAGAACACAGTTTCATATACATTTTTAAAATTAATATCTACATTGTGTGGATACACTGGGAGGATGGTACCCGGTCCTGGCAAAGCATTGCCACTGAACTGGTGCTTTAGTTCTGCGATTTACAAACCATTTCAATGCTTTAATAGAAAACCTTATTCAACAGATGGTTTTTATGACGCACATTCCACTCCCAGATATCCTTTACTGTAAAGTGTGTGCTCTGGTCTGATATAATGTTACAGAGTGTTCAACTATACAGTGAAAGGGTTGCATGAACAAAGCTACCCATGGACACAAAGGAACCAAGAAACCAAAAACAAAGCAGACAAATCCAGTTTGTCAGTAAAAGGTGATTTGTGGCTAATTTATGAGGTCTGGGCAGCACAAAGTCAGGCACATATCTGCACTGTTATCCCTCCTCCCCAAATGCAAGGCTTCTAAGCCATAGGGAAAGGGTTTTCAGGTGCTCCACAGACAATTAAAGGCAACCCTCCAGAATAGTCAAGGATGCTGTATGCATCACAGCCTATAGTTTGGTGGTAACATCAAGGTGGCTTTGATCTAAAACAGAATTTACACTGAGTACAAATTCTTACACTAGAGACAGTAAATAAAAATATAAGAGCCCATGAAAAAGAGCCTATGCAACCTCAAGAAGACAGAATAACGTCCCCAGGAAGCTTCAATACTCCAGGTTGTTCTAGTTTCACCCACCATTTTATTGCAACTGAAATGAATGATCTGCAGACAGAACTGCCCAGCTTAGACATTCCTGAATTCTTGAATCAGGGGAAAATATGAAAGATAATAAAATATTATTATTGGTTTAAGTATATGAATTACAAGGTAGTTTGTTACATAATAATAGTTAAACACACCTAAAAAAATTATACCTGGAAGTGGAATGCTGCCTTCATAAGTATCTAAAATTTTACAGATAGGTTTGGGATTAGGAAACCTGCAAAATCAAGAATGACCTTGAGAAGACCTAGAGTAAAACACTCAAAGACCTCAAGGAGAGTGTGAGTGAACACCCAATGAGCCCAAAGGAGATCCCCAGTGCAAGCTTAAAGGGGTGTAAGAAAAATACTGGAGTTTGGTGGGAATGTGTAGTGCTGGGATTTGGCAACACTGTCACCTGCAATCTGCATAGAAATTGGGAAATGGCAATGAACCTTGATGATTTTGGCTGAGAATATTTCTATACATAGTACCAAATATTTTATCTGGCTCATTCTCATTCCATATGAAAAACACAAGAGAGAAAACCCAAAGAATACACTTTTAAATAAAAAAGAACTGTATTTCCTGCATCTGAAAATAAAGCACTCTCAATCCCTATATGCGAGAAAATGAATAAACCCACAACAGTAACAATCTGAAAACATTCTCACATTGATAAATCATTCAAAGGGAATCTTTAAATCCAGTTTATGCCTTTAAGATCCTTTCATCAGTCCTCATACAGTTTCAAAGTAGCATACTATAAACGCGTTCAAACATGGAAAAGATCTTCTAAAGATCTAAAATGGCTTTATAAATCCTATATTTTAAACAACAGATCTTTTAAGAGCCTAAGTCTGTGTAGTCTCAGACTTAGGTTGTTAAAACTAAGTTGCAGAAGACTCCCAGGAAACCCAAAATAGAGAAGAGCATATTTGAAGGTATTCGTATGTGTGTCTTTTTCTAATATAGTGGATATAAATTGGCCAATAAGAAAGCCACAAAGTTTTAAAGAGGATTATATAGGTTAGAGTGAAAGTGACAAAGAAATTAAACAATGAAAAGTGGCCTTTGGATTCCCAAAATATATAGAAAGGAAGCAAGCTGAGAAAACGACGTGGGTGCATACAGTGCATGCTTTCCATGGAAAATAATAGCTCAGAGGACAAAACAGACACAACCGCACAGAACCAAGAGCCCCGGAGAATATTCACAGCCAGAGACTGCCACTTCCTTCCCCCTGGACCTCAGAGTTGCTATGACCAAGCTCCTGCCGCATGCCTTTCCGTTTTTCTTTCTATGTACAGGATAATACATGTTGGATTCATATTCCTGCCTCGTCATTGTATGTTAGAAGTTAGAAGGCGTGTAACTTGTCCCATTAGTTCATAAGACTTCAGGTTCAGGGGACTAATATTCCAGGGGTTGCTTTTGAGATTGCTCCTCTGAACCAGGATGTGATTTAACTGTGGACACCTCAATCTCAAACTCACCTGTAATAAGGTAACATGCAGGAGTCTCGGCACGGGGTGTGAGCGTATTTTCAAGTGAGATAATGTCATTGTGAGAAGGCAGAGAACTAAATCATATAAGTTACAGATGGTCACGACTATACCTCTTTTTACACAGTAAGTAACTTTGGCACTATTCCCTTCGGGGGATGGGATTTAGATCGTATATCTTCTGCCCTTGCGTCTATGAAGGCTGGTCCCCAGGATGCAAGTGTCAATATTGCCTGCCTGGGTTATGTCATAAAGGTGATGCAGCTTTTGTGTACTGGCCAGTGCTATTATGCTGGAGTGATGGACTGTTTTGTATGACATGTGATTTCATGAAAGTTTCAAAGTTGTGAAGGGGCGTGACTAGCTCAGACAGAGAGGCCACAGAGTGAGACCCTAAAACTACGGGAAGAGGTGGGGGTGCAGCCGTGAACCAGTTGCTGTACCCCATCATTATCTGCTTGTGAGCTCATGAGTTATCTCAAGCCAGAACTACCCAGCTAAGCCCTTCCTTAATTCCTGATACACAGAAACTGAGAAATAATAAAATGGTTGAGATAATTTTAAACCTGTAAACTTGGGTGATACAGATGACAAGAACATCTAACCAGTTGAACTTTTATTTCAAGTATTTTATTCTTTTGTTTATGTGAATATTATTTGATTATTTTATGTATCTTCTATTTCTCTTAGCATTTGGTTCATATTTTGCTTTCTACTCTTGAGCACATTTGTAACAGGTGTTAGCAAGTTCTGTGTCCGATTTCCATCATCTCTGTCATTTCACTATCAGTTTCTATTGACTGTTTTTTCTCCTCATTATGAATCACAGTTTTCTAGTTCTTTATATGTGTAATATATTTTGATTGAGTATTCAACATTGT
>NW_003852425.1:13668206-13760952 GCF_000181295.1 Otolemur garnettii | reverse complement strand
TTTTTTTTTCTTTTTTGAGCAGAGATTATTTATTTACAGATTGACTGGTAAAATTTCTGAAGTATCTCTTGAAGGGTTCAAGACTTTAGTAATTTCTCTCCTCTTTGAATAATCAGAATTTGAACGCCTCTTACTCCTACATGTGACGATATAGGGATTACTTAGCACCGCCTCCTCCTCAATCCCTCCCCCCCCCAATACTGTTTTTCTCCTCAGCCTCTTGAAGTTTCACTCTATCCATACCTAACTTTGTATTTAGCAAAAGTCTCTGAGGAACTAGTACAAAGGCTTATGAAATTCTTTTTATAAATTGTAGTAATAACATGGATCTACTGTCTTGACAAATTCTAAGCATGCCATACAGTAGGTCCTATAAGCATAATGCTATATAGTAGATCTCTAAAATGGGTTTGTCTTGCATAATTGAAAATTTATACTTTTGCTAAGAACTCCCCAATCCTACTCTCCCCTTCTTTTGAAACCATTATTCTAGTCTCTGTTTTCATGAGTTTGACTATTTTTGATGCCTCACCTAAGTAGAATCATGTAGGATTTTTATTTGTGTCCTAGTGCAGAATTTCCTAGTCATTTAAACATAAATAAAACTTCACAGGTCTTTTTCTATTAATCCACTGATGAATGTGTAAATTGTTTCTATTTTTGGCTTTTGCTAATAGTAATGTAATGACCATAGCAGGGCTAATATCTCTTTGGGGCCCTGATTTCAATTATTTTGTAGAAATACCCAAAAGGAGACATGCTGGAATGTCAGCATGGAATTTTTATTTTGAATTTTTTCAGGAACTTCTACAGTATTCTGTAGCAGTTGCACCATTTTTTTTCCTAAATTTTCACTAGTGGTGTATAATGGCTCCAATTTCTCCATAACCTCACCAACACTTGTCTTTTTGATAACAATGATTCTAAAAGGTATGGGGTGGTATTTCACTGCAGTTTTGACTTGCATTGTCCTGATGACTAGTTGTTTTTTTAACATTTATTTTTTTCATTAGCCATTTAATTCAACTCCTTAGCCTGTTTTTTAAATTAGATGGTAATTTTTTATGTTTCTTGCCTCTTTTCTTTTTTGGCTATTGAGTTATATCAGTTCCTTATGTTTTTTTTTTTAGAAATTAACCCCCTACCACATATATGTTTGGAAAATACTTCCTTCTATTCCACAGGCAGCCTTTTCACTCTGTTGATTGTTTCCTCTGCTATACAGAAACATTCTACTTTAACACAGTTCCATTTGCCTGTTTTTGCCTTTGGTGTCTGTGTTTTTGGCATCCTATACATGAAATCATTGCCAAGATCAATGTCACGAAGATTTATTTTTGGACTTTCTTCTGTGAGTTTTATATTTTTAGGTCTACTGTGTAAAATCTTCAGTCCATTTTTTGTTGATTTTTGGGCTGGTGTAAGATAGGATCCAATTTCATTATTTTGTATGTGGTTATTCAATTTTCCCACTATCATTTATTGAAGGTAACTTACCTTGTCAAACATACGTGTGGATTTATTTCTGTACTCTCTATTTTATTCCATCATGTGCTACATCTGTCTTGAAAATATGCTACTTTAGTAGCACCATACTGTTTGAACTACCGTAGCTTTCTATTAAAGGAAGATGACTACAGGTTTGTCCTTTTTGAAGACTGTTTTGGCTACCCATGGGATTTTGTTTTTCTTAACAAATTTTTGAATGATTTCTATCTCTGTAATAATGTCAATAAGACTTCAATAGGGAGAGCATTGAAACAGCAGAATGCTTTGGTTCTATGGACATCTTAGTAGTAGTAAGTACTCCAGTCTGTGAACATGGGATGACTTTTTCTTTATCTGTGCTTTTTATTTGTTTGGTTAATGTTTTGTAGTTTCAGTGCACCAGCCTTTCACTTACTTAGTTATTTTTGTTTCCAAGTTCTTTATTACTTCTGATGCAGGTGAGATTGTTTTCATTATTTTCTTTGTTTTTATTATTTTCTTTCATGATAGTTTGTTATTAGTGTATACAAACAAGACTGATTTCTGGTTTTTTTAATTTTTATTTTGTATCCTGCAACTTTACTGAACTCATTTATTAAAACCAACAATTTCTTTTTCATGGAGTTTTTAGGGTTTTCTCTATATAACATCATTTCACTTGCAAACAAGGGCAATTCTAATTCTTCCTTTCTAACTTGAGTGTCTATTTTCTTTTCTTTGGCCTGGAATTTTTGGCTAGAACTTCCAGTACAATTAACGAGAGTGGACATCTTTATCTTGTTCTTGATCTTAGTTGAAAAGCAGTTAGTTTTGGACTGTTGAGAAGGATTTAGCTATGGGCTCTTCACTTATGGCCTTCATTATATTGAGGTAATTTTATTTTTAGTATTGTTCAATAACAAAAATATATTTATCAATTTTTCTTCACTTATTGAGACAGTTGTGAAATTTTTATTCTTAATTCTGTTAAGGTGTTGTGTCACATCAATTGTATTTCCCATGTAGATTTATCCTTGCATCCCAGGGATAAATCCACTTGAACATGATGTGTGATCCTTTAATGTGGGGCTGAATTTAGCTCGCTCGTGTTTTGTTAGGAGTTTTTATACCTATGTTCATCCGGGATATCGGCCCATAGTTTTCTTTTTTTGCAGCATCTTTTTTAGTACTGGATAATCCTGGACTCATAAAATGAGTTTGAAAACGTTACTTCCTCTTCAAATTTTTTGGTAGAATTTTTAAAAAATGAAATTGATGCTTCTTTAAATATTTTACAGAATTCATCAGTTAAATGTGTTTCCAGGCTTGTACACAGTATTTGTTGGGAGGGATTTGAATAAATTCAGTCTCCACACTTGTTATAGCTCAGTTCAGACTTTCTATTTCTTCTGGTTGGATCTAGGTAGATTGTATCTTTCTAGGAATTTATCCATTTCTTTTATGTCATCCAGTTTGGGGGATATAATCATTCATGGTAGTTTTATGATCCCTTTAATTTCTGTGGTATTAGTTGTAATGTCTTTCACTTCCAATTTTGTTTGTTTGGGACTTTTCTCTTCTTAGTCTACTTTCAAAGGATTGCGAATTTTATTTTATTTTAAGTATTAGTTTATTTTGGGTGCAGGACATAGCTACAAGAGGAACTCCACCTGACAAATTAAAATACTGTGCTTTGGTCATTTGTACCCTCATATTAATCTGAAATTTAAAAAGGAATTAGTTTTGCTGATTTTTTCCTATGATTTCTATCCTTTGTTCAATTTTTATCTGTTCTAATCTTTATTATTTCCTTTCTTCTGCTAACTGTGCATGTGATTTATTTTTATTTTATTTTTTCTGGTGCCCAAGGTGTCACAATAAACTTCCCTCTTAGTGCTGTTTTCATTGCATTCCATAAATTTTGGTATTGTTGAGTTTTTGTTCAAGATATTTCTCTAACTTTTCATTTGATTTCTCCTTTGACTCACTATTGTTCAAATGTACATTGTTTGTATTAAATGCTTATGCCTACCTCTCTCTGACCGTCTTTGCTTCTCAAACTCCAGCTGTCTTGACCAGTGTGAACACAGGAAGGTTGCTGTGGTCTGTTTCTACCCCCTTTTCCGGCATCACAGATTGGAAAGTGCTTCCAGAAAGCCAGCTGAATTGATTATCAGACTCCATTTATTTTCATTCTCTTCAAACCAGTTTGTGCTGCCTGGTTCCAGTTGAAAATAATTGTTTTATACATTTTTTCCTTTCTTTTTCTATGTTGCAAGTGGTGAATGCACTGCCAACTTGGAGTCCTCCTTGGAAGTTACAGTCTCAACTCTGTAAAATCCTAATTTCTTAAGACATATCCATAGCATCCCTATGTTTTTCCCCATGATATGTTCTAACTTCTCCCTGTAACTCTGTCTTGTGATGTGGCAAATTATTTTGTCTTCCTCTTGGTTTATCTGGCATTTCCTTTAATGGCCACCTTTTCCAAGTTGCGTTTCTACAAATTGTGTTTTTCAAGTTGTTATTCTTAGCCTTTCCTATATTTATAAAGTCCCTTCTTATTTTACATATTTTATTCTTTATTTTGCTAGATTTTAAGCATAAAGACTCCATTATCTTTCAATTTACAGGTTTCTTTCTAATTAGTGTATTCTCTCAAGGATTTTCAAAATCTTTGTCTATGGATGTCAAATCAAAGGAGATTTTGTCCATGAATATTTCAGAAATGCATGTACCTGTGTCTTAGATTAAGTAGTTGTCCTTAAAAAATACTTTTGTTTGTTTTAGCCAGGGTCCTGAGAAGTTCTCTCAGTCTGGGTTTAATTTTTTATGTGTTTAGCTTCACTTGAGGCCCTATATGTCCTCATGTATAAAGCTTGCTTAGTATACTAATTTCTTTTAAAATAACTCTCTTTTCCAGTTACGGTTTGAGCTTCTTGAGTCACTTTTGGCTCTGACCAGGCTGTATCTGAGCTAAGTGGTACAAAACCCCTTGTTCCTTTTTTTGTTTAGAATGGTGTGTGCCAGGTTCTTTCCTTGTTCTTGATTATTTTTGTCTAGGCATTCTGATTTATACAAAAAAATCAGAGTGCTGCACCGATGTCCAGTCTGACTACCTCCAGTATATTCCTAACCTAGCTGCTTCAATTCCAGATTCTATGCCCACATACTCTATGTTTAAAGCAATGTTTTTGTGTGTCCATCAAGACTTTAAACATCAAGTCCTTCAAGAAAGAAATCTTATGTGGGGTCAGTCTGACACTTTGAGAAGTAGTGTGGTGTCAGCAACTTATATTTGTCTCAAAGCATCTTATTTGTGCATATTTGTGATTTCTGTTGCATAATCAGATATAGTTTTAGCTGATTATATAGGTAATATAATTTTATATTATTAACATATCAAAAGATATTGTTTATGACATTTATGTGTTTAAACATATTTTAATCTTTACTACCTGCCAAAAATTATTCTAGATATTTGCATTTATTAAATTATTCAAACATCCTGCTGCATTTCTGTAAAATTCTATGAATTCTCTTGTAATTCTTAAAATTATGAAAGAGATAACATTTAAAGTTATATTATGGACTGTAATATTTAAGGATATGTAATTTCTGTTTCCAAATGATAATGATACCAATAATACTAGTAATAATAATAGTAGAAGTTGGTGAAGTATAAATGTTAAATGATTGACCACATATTGGTTATTTTTGATCCTGGATAATGACCACAACGTGTTTTGAAAATAAATATTATATCTTAAATAACTATATAAGCATTGTAAATAATCATGACATTATGGTATTCCCCTAATTCTGTAAAATGATATAAAATGTTAAGGGTGACCCTCCAGCAGCTGGCTGACTTGACTGGCTCTCGGTCAAGGGGATGCCCTAAAACTGAGTTGCTAACCATGGGAAGGAAAATCAGACATGCCTCTCTATGACCCCCTGCCTTCTGAGAGATGCTCTTTGTGGCTCATTAACAGGCCTAAGGTTATGCAGGACATACCATCTTGACCTCGATATACACAACAGGCACTTGAGTCTGCATATATGTCCTGTAGTTTGTCTCTGATTAACCCTTATCCTAACTCAGCATTCCTGTTGCTGACTTCTGGTCCATGAGAGAGAGCCTAACTTTTTCAGTCAATTGTCAGCTAGACAATCTCCTAATCCACCTATAACCTGTGGGCCCCCTGCTTTGAGATGTCTCACCTCTCAGCCCAAACCAATGTATGCTTTCCATGTATCGACTTATGAATTTACCTGTTATTGCTGTCTCCCTGAAATGTATAGAGCCAAACGGTAACTCCACCACAGCAAGAACACGTGCTCAAGGTTTCTTGGGGGTGGCTCTGGGCCATGGTCCTGAACTTGGCTCAGAATAAACTTCTTTAACTTACTTTGCAGAGTATGCCTTCTCTTCCATCGATAATCCTTTATGATAGGAATGATATATATTTTAAAATATGTATTTCATACTCAGCATTTACACTATCATTTATTGCCAAAGATTTATAGTGTATTTGTGCTGTCTAAAGCAGAAAATTTAAATATTGTTTCTAAATACAAAGCAAATCTATTGAAAATCCAATAAACCCTAGGCAGAAGCCTCATGACAGAATAGGGCCTTTCCATGAATTCCATTCATTCTTGAATAACATGCCCACAAAATTGAGCAATACTTCTAACTGAAGGCTAACTTAAAGACACCACTGCCCGTTTCTAAAGCTTTCTTTTTGTGTGTGAGTTTTTTTATGTAACATTTGAAAAAATATATGGAAAATAATATTTTATTGCTGGAAATTAACTTTCACCAGAAATATTTCTTTCTTAAAAGAATAACCTAGAAAAGTAATTAGGGAGAAAGAAAAAAAAAAACGTATATGAGGATACATGTGAGCACATTCTCAAATGAATATAGCTAGGACAAATTCCAGATTACGTGAATATTGAAAATATAATGTCATTTGATACTTTTGAATGGCTTTTGGCACACAGAGCGAGAACCACAGCTGGGCTTTTAGCTTGTTAATTGATCTATTTAATGAATCCATTCTCATGTATTATTATTTGTCCTTTTAAAAACAAAAGTGTTTTTCCTGAATAGTTTGATTATCTTTTTGATATTTCTCCTCTTCTTCAAGCAATTATTTTCCAGGCAATATCAATCAAGCAGAAAGAGAACATTTTTGTATTAGGTAAAATCCTTCTATAGCCTCACTATAAACTAGGAAAAAAGCATGATATTATATATTTTCTCATTCTTCTAGGACTATGTAGCTTAATTTAAGGGGAAAGTAGAGGACAGTTAAAAGAATTCTGGCCTTCTTTAAAGGAGGTTGTTGGACCCGGGGATGTCGTAATGGGTCTTTGTTAAAGGCACTTTTAGTCCATCTTGAGTTTTAAAGAACGTTGTATAGTTTCACTATTGTTTAGGTTTGTTCAAGTCTGGTCCTCCAAATATCTACTGCAGTCTGAAGGACACAGAGCTGGGCTTCCTTCCTTTGACAAGGTATATCTCTATTCCATGAAATACATGTCTGCATGCTGGGAGAAGAAGTTTGCTGTAAATATGCATAATTAATCTCTTTATACCTTTTGCACAAAATGTCCACCTATGTAGAAGAGGATGAAGCAGTCATTTTCCTTCATTTAGTGATAGCCTTTATTAATCTGTATTTTGGAAACTAAAAATAATATCCCAACTAAGCCTTTGGATATTAAAATATCTCTTATCTGTAACTGGAGATAAGATGTGGCCTTCTATATTTCTGGAGTCCCCACCTCTTTGATTTATAGTTCTCATAAAGAAAGTAATATATTCAAGATTAGTTTTAGCCCCAAGTCATTTGCATATTGAATAAGAAATTCAGAAAACACTATGAGAAACTAGCTATACACCTTTATTTACATTTCATAATCAATGTGATGTATGCAACCAACACATATTTTATATCATGGCTCTTATTTTAAATGAATCTCATGAAAACATAGACAAGATCGCTACCATTTTAGGTCACCTTCTTTATGTTCTAAATTCAAAGGCAATCTGGAGCCTGGCTTCCGCTTATGTGCAGTGTCAAAGCTCCGCCATATTGACTGGATGAACATAGGATTTAATTCTTTTAAAGAGGCAGCTTCACCTTGTCTTGTTTAGGTCCTGTTTCATGTATCTCAGCAATTTGTGATGCCTAGAGAAAACTACTGGGGACTCATACATGAGCTACCTAGAAAAGCCAAGACTTTAACCCCCTTCAGATTAACTGTCACAGGCTCCTGGGTCTCAGAGACAGAGGACAGGATGCCTAACCCTGTGTTTGAGAGCACAGATCTGCCTACACTGACTCATCAATGCCAGCTACCTGCAGCGTTAGATAACCAGTAAGCCCTGTATTGACTTCCTCCATTCCTATTTCACAGTGTTCTAGGCCACTACCATTACACAAATGTGCTCCCTTGAGCAATATTCCCCAATAAATCTTCATCTCAGGCTCTGCTAAAACAGGCTTTTTATCTGGATCTAGACTATCTGTGTTCAAGCCCTGACTCTCTTCATATAGTAGAGAAAACTTTAAGAGTGTCTAAATCTCTCTGTGCATCTATTTTCTCCTATGTAAGATGGGGGTTATTGGCTGTGCTACCAGTAATATTATAAGAATTAAAAGTGGCTCAGTGCCTGAAGCTCAGCAGTCAGGGTGCTGGCCACATGCACCTAGGGCTGCTCGATTCAAACCCAGCCAGAGCCTGCTAAATAAACAAAAAAATAGCTGGGTGTTACGGTGAGTGCCTGTAGTCCCAGCTACTAGGGAGTCTGAGTCTAGAGAATCACTTGAGCCCAAGAGTTTGAGGTTGCTATAAGCTGTGATGTTACAGCACTCTACCCAGGATGACATAGTGAGACTGTGTCAAAATTTAAAATAATAATAATAATAATTAAAAGTATACAATATGTGTAAATTACTTAGGATGATTTTCAGTTTATAGTAAGTGCCATATAAGCGTATAATTTTATTTTACATCATATATGTTATATAATCAGGAAATAACTTTATATTTCAGAAATACCCATGATCACAAAAACAATATGAGAGAGCCTCTTTTCATGATTTTTTTTTTTTTTAATTTAATACACTTCTACTGTATATTCTCTTCTGGCTTTCTGTCTTTCATAAAACATCTCACTTTTTCTTAAAGTTTGTTTTTTTTATTTTGTCTTTCTTTTAACTCTTCTTCCCTCTAGTCATCACTCTGTCTAAGAGTATGAATCACTGTCCTTTTCTATCTACTTCCCATTTCTAACTTCTTATGGCATTTTATGGCATTACACTCTATAGTTATTTAATTAATTGTTTACATTTCATCTTGCAAACTCTCTTTAGTTATATGCTCCATAAAAGGAGAGGCTTTATTTTGTTAATTTGCTTTGCCTTACTTAGCAGCTACAATAGAACAGCAATTAGTATATCATAGTCAATATTATTGATCAAATAAATAAAGGGATATAAATCATTTTAAGAGATTTGCATTGTTTTCTCATGTATATTCATAAAATCTAGCTTTGATACCCCACTATTAAATTATAACACATTACATAATTTTTCTTTCTGTCTCTCTCTCTTTTTTTTTTTAGAGACAGAGTCTCACTTTACTGCCCTTAGTAGAGTGCCATGGCATCACAGCTCACAGCAACCACCAAGTCCTGGGCTTAGGCGATTCTCTTGCCTCAGCTTCCCTAGTAGCTGGGACTACAGGTGCCTGCCACAATGCCTGGCTATTTTTCTGTTGCAGTTTGGCTGAAGCCCTGCCACCCTCGGTATATGGGGCCAGCGCCCTACTCACTGAGTCACAGGTGCCACCCAACACATTATATAATTTTTAATTTTCTCTTTTTAAAACGTAAGTATTTAATTTTTGTCATGTGAATTTATTTCTCTTGCCAGATAAGTTCAAGTGTTCCAGTCCTGAACGATTCAATTTCAATACTAAAAAACTGGTGCTTGGTGTGTTACATATTTTTACATTTATTATATTAAACAGTAATTTAAAATTTAATTTTTTACATATTGGTGCTTTTTCCTAAAAACTCTGACCAAATTGAGGAGAATCAGCCTTATTCTTTAATTAGCCAGATTACTTCAACAGATGAACTTATGTGTCTTCAAACCATCCTTAATGAGGACATCTCAGACAGTTGATGGGGATCTGACATTTTATCACCATGGATTGAAAGTTCTCTTTTGTATTGGATAAGAATACATAGAAGTTTAAAAACCTTTCAAAGTATTGTTCATGTCAGCTCCATATAATTAATCTAACATAGAAAAGCGAAAATGGGGGGAAAATCAACTGATCTGTCCACAGTCTACTTAATATTTTTATACTGACTAGATTTTCCAGAAATTTCACTTGAATTTTTTTTCCACTTTGACTTAGCAAAACTCAACCACTCAAACTCTCATCTCCTATAGACCATTTTTCCTGCTTTCCAAGTGTCATGATCTTTTTCACCTGCTAACTAATTATACGCTTTCCTCCATCCCAAACCAGAGTCCTTTTTCTAAGTCTCCTCTTTGGTATCAAAAATCTTCAATTATATTTGCTCCCTTTTCTCTAGGGTATAGAAAGAGATAGGGGAACTCTGGGCCCTGATCATGAAATAGGAAAGGAAGTTCCTCAGGAGGGTAAGGACATAGACACAGTGAAGCAATTTATCTTGTCTTTTTCCTTAACATCAACGAAAATAAATAAAAAGTGATCAAACAAGTAGCAAGAAGCCTGTATTTTCTTACTCTAACGTTAGAAATGCCAACTTCCATTTAATATCTGTGGTCTTCTTATATAGGAGGATGTTCTCCCCATGTCCTTAAATTTCTTTTAGTACCACGTTCAGTTGTGCCTCTCCAATGTCGGCGGACAAAGTGAAGAAACTTGAAAACGGGGATTATATTCTTTACATACTTTACAATAAATCCGTCAGTAATACAGCCAATGTAGAACAAATATAAATGAGTTTGATGATAAAAATTAAAAGATCATTTACTTCTAAAGCTGGCTGTTTGCTTCTTTATTTAGACAGGTTGAATGTTGTTCTTCTTATCATGCTAATTCTTCTTTCCCCTTTTTTATTTATCCTTCATACAGTCCCTTCACAGCCTCCCTCCATTTTATTCCCTTCTCCACCATAACAAGAGTAGAATTTTAAAATTATATTCCTGTTCCATGATGTCTTTCAAAAACTGCTGTTTAAGGTGGCACCTGTGGCTCAAAAGAGTAGGGCGCCAGCCCCATATGCTGGAGGTGGCAGGTTCGAACCCAGTCCTGGACAAAAACCACAAAAAAAAAAAAAAAAAAAAAACCCACAAAAACGGCTGTTCCTCATATTTTTTATAGGCTATTCAGAATGTACCTGTATACCATGTTGTAATTTCAAACCATGTTTTTCAATCGTTTTTATCTCACAGCACACTTGAACATATAGTTAAACTTCCACAGCATACTTAAATTATGTTGATCAAAAAAAATTCTTTCAAAAATAATTTAATGAATGATTTTTAAAATTTTTTACAGCACACCTAAGATCCTCTCCCAGCACACTGGTGGAAAATCTCTGCTCTAGAAAGCACTTTGTCATCCTTGCTAATTGAACCCACAGAGCAGCCTTGAGGTGAGGAGAACAGGTCTAGCCTCATCTTACTGTCGATAAACCAGAAAAGTTAAGAGATGTATCTTAGTTCACTCAGACTGGGGTTTCACACAGAGAATGCAGCCTCCTGCCATCTAATCGGTGTTCTCCCTATTACATCAGAATCACTCTTGAATCATACAGTAAAGTTTTCTAGTATTACATTGTTAGGAGCTATGTATAATAAAAGAAGCCAGTGACTAAAGACTACATATGCTAGAGTTTTGTATAAAACTTATATAAAACTCTAAAATATCCAAACCACAGTAATCTTTCTGGTTGATCACTGGGCACCTCGCTGGGGTCAGAGCTTGACTGTAGGGCACAGGGAACTTTGTGGTGAAGGAAGTATTTTAATCCACATTGTGGTTACAGTTCAATGACTTTCCTTCAATCCACTTAAAATGAATGGAAATTTTTGAATGCTTACTGTACCTCAATAGAGCTTAAAATGTAAACATTTTGAGAAGACTGTTTATATCAGCAGTGTAGTGTGAGATTTTGTTGGAATTTTTTAGTTGACTGCCCACTGGTCTTAATCAATTCACATTCTCTGTTCTTGCCTATAGAGTCCTTGGTAACCCATTTAAGGCTGAGCCGGCTGTTAAAAGTTGCACAGCCATGCGTTTTTCTCCCATTTGACCTGATGTACTAATCACTAGGGTACTGTTGTGTTATTTAGAACATGGAATAAGGTCACATTTCTCCCTGGAGGAGAGCAAAGAGTAAATGTACTTTTAAAAAGTACCTAGCATTCAATGCCAAGTCACCTAAGATTAGGTGATTATGCAAAAAATAAAAATAAATTAATATTTACCTTATTGCAAAAAGATTGATTAACCTGATTTTAGTTAACAAATTAGAAATTTGTTGATGCCCAGACATAATAATTTTAAGATAGGAAAGTACGAGCACTTTAGACAATGGGTTGAAACACAAAGATACTAAAAGATAAGTGGAGCCTGGATAAGGTTAGATTCTCCTGTGTTGTTCTCATACTAAGCCTTGAAAACCACTTATCACAATCATTTTGTCTGATCAGATGCTATTTGGTCTTTGAGATTTGTGTTGAAACTCCTTAAAAATATCGTGGAAAGGAATCAATATGTAAAAGAGAGAAAAGAGCATAATGAATGTTCATGGATCCAACTTACAGTTTCAATATGGTCAATCTATTTTTCTCTAAGTCTACACCTAAGCCTTCCACCCCCCACCCTAGATGTTATCTTTTTCAGTTGAATTTAGATGTTACATAATTATTGCTTTTATGGCTCCTTCAATGTGTATCCAAAAGAGACTTATACAACAGGAATTCACTTGTGATTCCTAAATTAATTAACTATGATTTTTACTGTCATGAAATACCCAGTACTCACATGTCCTCTAATATCATATGGCCTTTTTTAACTTAGGTCCCTTAATTTGACTCAGGACACCAAGTGTACACATTATAGTCTATTGGTAAAGATTTAATTGCTTTTTTACTTTTCTTTACAATAATTTCTTTGATAACTACAGGGCTTTGACCCAATATAAGTTTTCATTTTTCAAGATCTGACTTACTTAGGATGGTCGGCAGATCCACTAATTTCCTGTGAAAAAAGTAACTACATTTAGAAGGCTCATCTAATAATTTATGTCTTACTTTTTGGTAAGAATACTTCCCAGGAGGAGTTGTGAGCTTCCTGTTCTAACACATCATGACACCGTATGTCTGGGATTCATTCTTACTGTTCAAATGGAGACTAATCTAATCAATTAGTCCTCTTGTCTTTAACATATTAATATGAACTCTTCACAAAACTAATACCATCGTCATTATTAAAATGATTCCTGAAAAAATAAAATGTCTTCATCTTGTATTTTTGCTTTCTCTATTTTTAAATTCTGTTATTTTGTATGTTACTTATTTAATTACCCTATAATATATATAACACAAAATTTACCATTTTAACCATTTTTAGGTGTATAGAAAAATATGTAATTTTCCTGTCATATTAGGCCAGGGGTCATGCTAATCCCTCTATAATTCCAACTTTTGTGTATGTTTATATATATGTGTGTGTGTGCACATTTATATATAATATAAATCAAACAAATGCAGAAAAATAATAAATATTAAATCATAATTTAAGACAACTTCGCTGAAGTAACATCTATAAACCATCTTAAGTCAATGGATACAATATCTTCTTATTGAAAAAAATACAATAACTCTGAAAAAATTTTCCCAGGCAGAGAAAAACCAACACATATTATGAAAAAATTATTTGAAAAATTATTAAAATATTTGAAATATTTAGGCATAGTGCTCTACATTTTTGGTGTTAAGGTCATATTAGTACATACGTCCTATATATGCTGCTAAAGCAAAACTTGCGTTTCTTTTTGTTCTTAGAATTGATCTGAATATCTGACTTGTCTCTTGCAAAATTACTTCAGTGTAAAATCCTAATTAATGAACAGAACTGTCAGCCTTTAAACATTTTTTGTGGCAAATATGTTTCACTGTTTTGTCATTTATGTATTTGTTAATTACAGTATTTGTCATAAATTTTTGACAAAGTAAATAACTAAAATTATTACTTTGGCCATTATTGCTTCTATTTTGTGAGTCACAGGGAAGGCTACTGAAGTTTCCCCTACTTTCAGATTTATAGATAAATTCCTACATTTTTCCACTAACATTTACAAGCACAACATAAAAGTAATCTTGCTTGTCTTTGTGTGCCACTTTACCAACACCAATTATCATAAAGTACATTTGTTACTCACCAATTTTTCATGTGGTTTTTATAATATAGAAAATTTACATTTGCAAATACAGGATATCTATTTCTAGATTTTTTTCTTTGTCCTTTCATGTTGTAGTATCTTACTATCTTAATCATAGAAGACACGCAGACACTTCACGGGGGGCCCGGCTAGCACTCTCATGCTATCCATGATTTCTCTCTCTCTGCTTGTTTTCCCAACCATATAAACTTTATAATAAACTTTTCTATTCAATAAAAAGGTATATACATTGCAATTACATGCAAAATTGGTTTATCGTTTCCTTTCTAGTAAGATTTGATCAGGCTTTGTAGTCAATATTTAACTCGCCTCATAACAAAATTGTGAAGTATTGCTCCCTTTGTTTATGCTTTAAAGTCACTGAAGTAGTACTGGAGTTATCTCTAAAGTTCTTTAAATCACGTATGCAATCATTCAGAGTTGAAGTCACATAATTTTACTGTACTATGTGTTGGTTTTGTCTGCCTGGGAAAATTTTTTCAGAGTTGTGTTTTTTTTTTTTTCCATTAAGAAGATATTGTATCCATTGACTAAAATGGTTTATAGACGTTACTTCAGAGAAGTTCAATTAAATTATGATTTAATATTTATTTTTTCTGCCTTTGTTTTCATTTATCTTTTAATATTAATATTCTTTCTACATATACATTTCTTTGTGATCACATCTTCCATCATTTTATGTCTTCCTTCATTTTTGTGATTTTAATTTTTTAACTTTTCGGTTGCCTATTTCTTTTACTATATATTTTGTTACTTTCCATTTTCTAGATATGTCTTTATTTCCAAAATTATTTAAAATTTCTAAATCCTTTCTGAACTCTGAGTCTCATTTTCAAACTTTTTATTTTTTCTAGATCTCATTTATGCTTTTTTCCATGCCTTAATTTCATTGTGTATTTGAAACATTTAGGCATAGTGCTTTGAATTTTTGGTGTTAAGGTCATATTGTTTCATATGTCTTTCCTGTCCAAGAAAGAAAGAAGTTTTATTTTGCTAATTGTTTTTTTTCTAATCTTAGGAGAGTTTGTTTGGAATTCATATACATCATATTGTATTATCTTATGAGTATTTACATGAGATGAATTTTCTGGTATTTTTAAAATTATCTTCCAGTTTATGGGAATGTGCCACAATAATAGCTCCGGAATTTTCTATAGTGAAGCACCAAGGAGTCGGTTCAAATACTATCTGAGAAATTTCTTTGTTTCCCTTTTCTGTTGTCAGTATTGTGCTAGCACTTGTGGGCGTTATCTCTGCCTCTTGGTATCTTTGTCCTGCATAATTTATATTCTACTCTTTTAATTTTTATTTATTTTTTTGAGACATATTCTCATACAGTCACCCTGAGGTTGAGTTCTGTGGTATTATAGCTCACAGCAACCTCAAACTCTTGAGCTCAAGCAACCTCTTGCCTTAGCCTTTGGAGTAGCTGAGACCATAGGCACTCACACAATTCCCAGCTATTTTTAGACTTGGGAGTAGGAGGGTCTCATCCTTGTTCAGGATGATCTCCAACTCCTGAGCTCAAGCAATCCACCTGTCTTGGCCTCCCACAGTGCTAAGGGTACAGGCTGAGCCACCACCCCTGCCCTTATGTTCTGGTAACAACTTCTCTTTGGCATGGGCTTTGTCTTCAAAGAACCCTTCTCTGATGGATGGATTTCAAGATTCTATGACACCCAGACAACTTCAGCACTGATTCCTAATGGCGCCTTAAATTTACACCTAATTGGATACAGCAAAGCTTTCTCTGCGGTTGTCCAGCTGTTTTTCTCAGATTGTCACACCTGACTCCCTGACTCCTACTCCAAACTCTCTTCTCTGCTGACTGAACGACTCATTTCTAGCAACCTCTGGGTTCCCCAGCATGAGGACTCTCAAAAATTAATTTCACTTGTTTTTGCTTCCTCTCATGCTAACGATATGTGCAGATAAAAGAAAAACCTTTTCAAGTCCCTTGCCCACCCTGAGATGGGATCACTTGTTCTTTTCTTGCTAATACACTTGAGTTCTCTGTGGATTCTGATTATTAAACCTTTGTCAGAGACATAACCTGCAAATATCTTCTTCCATTCTGAGGGCTGTCTGCTTGCTTTACTTACTGTGTTCTTGGCTGTGCAGAAGCTTTTTAGTTTGAAAAGGCTATAGTAGTGTATTTAGATGTTGCTTTGATTGCCTGAGGTGTCCTCCTCATAAAAATTTCACCCAGGCTGATTTCTTCAAGTGTTTTCCCTACATTTTCTTCTAATACTTTTATAGTTTCATGTCTTAAATTTAAATCTTTAATCCAGTGATAGTCTATCTTAGTTAATGGTGACAGATGTGGGTCTAGTTTCAATCTTCTACAGGTTGGCAGCCAGTGTGCTTAGCACCATTTGTTAGGGAATCTTTTCCCCACTTAATGTTTTTAATTGGCTTGTCAAAGATCAGATAACGGTAAGTAGCTGGGTTCATCTCTTGGTTCTCTATTCTGTTCCATGCATCTGCCTTTCTGTTTTTGTGCCAGTACCATGCTGTTTTGATCACTATCTATTTATAGTATAGTCTGATGTCTGGTAGCATGATTCCTCCTGCTTTGTTTTTATTTCTGAGTAATGTCTTGGCTATTTGAGGTTTTTTCTGATTTCATATAAAATGAAGTATTTTTTCGAGATCTTTAAAGTATGACAGTGGAGCTTTAATAGGGATTGCATTAAAATTATATATTGCTTTGGATAGTATGGACATTTTAACAATGTTGATTCTTCCCAGCCATGAGCATGGTATGTTTTTCCATTTGTTAACATTTTTAGGTATTTCTTTTCTTAGAGTTTCATAGTTCTCTTTATAGCAATCTTTCACATCCTTTGTTAGGTAAACTCCCCAATATTGAAACAAATATATTCAGAATACCTTTAGAATGTATGCAGTAATAAGATGAGTTTTAGGCATGTGCTGTATTTAGGGGTAAGTGCAGTACATGTGGGGCTCTTACTCAGATGCAGTCCCAGTTGGCTTGGTTGATTTCCTTTAACGAGTGACTCAGGAATTGTCTCTATCAGGAACTTCAAAGTAGAAGGCTGCTTGAAAATTTTACAAAGAATTTTCTCATGTTATTTTGCTCATATCCCTTTGCCAGAATTGATGTAAATCCCACAGCTAGAGATTAACAAATATGGTGATGCCTGATAAGCAATAAATATCTATGATGTATTCTCCTAGTTACTGAATTTCACTTCCTTCCATGCACATATATGCCCCCATTACATATGGACAACATCCACTTTCTCTTAAGAAAAGTTCATGGGACAAATGTCCCCCTTAAGACAAGTGGCCTCAGCTATGTCCACTGTATTGCTTCTGAGGCTAATGGCTACTGTGCTCAGCTCTATGCAGTGGGTAATGACAACAAAAACAAAAGGAAAAACAAGACAGAACAGAAGCTGGAGAACCTAAGCACACATCTCAAGCAGACACTGGGAGTTAACATTGCAGGCTGAGCGTTCTCAAGAGAACCCACGAAATGAGCCTGCAGGCTGCTCCCGGGCTCTCCCTGGGGGAACCTTCCCAGATTGCAGGGCACAAACAGAACTCAAAGTGGCAACATCATTGGCTTGAAGAAAAAAGCACTTTTTGCTGCCATGCTGACTAGGGCTTTAGGAATAAGCAAAGAGGAGAGCAGTGCACAGAAGGACCAATAAAAACGCATATAAAGTTCTGTATCTCTGGCTTATTGCTTGGCTATGAACTGAGTTGGTGAAACTCCAAGATAAAGCAGAGATCAGTCACAGGAAGGAAGGAGAGATTTGAGTAGAGGCACATGTTTGAGTGGTGTGGTGGATCAAATAGTAACTAAAATAATTGATTAAAACAGCAAGGTTTGGGTAAAAAAAAGAAAGTATTTATTAATCTGGACAATAGTCCAGGTCCTGTCCTAGTGACAGGCTCCATGGAAAGCAGTTTTGGGTTTTATACACAACTTTGAAAAATGTCAGCTGCTTCTTGGATATCTCCACAGATTTTAATTAACTGTTCTCAAAACAGCCCACGTGCAAGCTCTTGAGAACAACCCACCTGCAGGGTCTTAATCAGCCTCATTCCCATAAAAGCCAGGTCAGCCTGACCCAGACCAATTCAAAATAGCCACATCCATCATCTGCCCTGCTCATCTAACGAGCTACTAACACATAATTCTATGAAATTGCAGGAATCCAAGCTCAGTCAGAAATAAACAATCTTGGTAAAACCAAGGGCTTCTGATTAAGAAACCAGAAAGGCTGTGCTTAGCAAAAAGGACCAGATTGTAGGATTAAGACTCATATCTTAAGAGTAAGCCCAGAAGATAGCATGCAAGCAACATAATCCAGTGTCTCTGCAATTTATCATAAGCAATGTGACATAAAATATAAAATTACTAGTCATCTGAACCAGAAATTGGTCATAAGTATTAAATAGATACAATAGTCTATGTAAGAGAAAGCTGAAAGATGTCAATGTAATAGTATCAATAAGGACTTTAAAATATATATTTTCATATGTTGTAGAACAGAAAGAAAAGGAAAATCAATGTGGATAAACAGATGGAGAATATCCATGGAATCCATATCTATTTATACAAAGAAGAGTGAAGTGGCTGCAATGGACGTGATGGACGTGAAAATCAGACTAGTCCTCCCATAGAACAAATGCTGAACTCAAAAATGCACTAGAAAAAGTATGGAAACTAAACACAGGGAGAGAATAGAGAACAGAAACATAAGAAAGCAGACTGAAGCATAAGGAATATGAAGAATGTGGTCACACATGATCCCAGAGGAGAACGCAGAGAATCAGGGCAGAAACAAACCTGGAAACTAACGGCCGATAACTTCCCAGGTCATTGGGAAAACACTGTCAGTGATTCCAAGTAGGATAAAAGCAAGCAAGAATATACCTAGATGTATTTTTAGTATAATCAAATTGGCAAAAATTCAAAGACCAAGTGATAATATTAAAGACAGCTGGAGGAAGAAACATATCTTACATTTAATGGAAAACATATATAACTGGTGGCTGAGATGTTAACAGAAAATGTAAGTGGGGGGAAAATAAATATCCAGACTTAGATATCCAATTAGCACAGAAGCCTTGGAAATACGATTTGTTAGATAGCTTTCCTCTTACCCAAAACACCTATCCCACCCACACGCCCAACCCTGATATAAGACAAGGAAAGTCAGAAAATGCTATGAAAGAACAAAAAGATAAATTACCTGTACCATAGGAAATACGAATTTTGGCAGGTGAAATAGTTACCTGGGAGCTTCCTCGGAGAGATTGTGGGGCTCTGGTACTGAGTTTAGGCTCCAGAACTGTGAAAGAGCAAATATCTGTTCCTGCATGCCACCTGGAGAACACGTTCCCTCTTTTCTCAATTCCTTCTCTTCTTTGTATCATCCTTCATGCTACAATATATACTTCAACAGAACTCCTTGAATCTCCCTTTTATTAATGAGGGAAAATATCTCCATCTATCTATGTAGTATCCATCCTAGAATATAAAAAAAAAAATTGTAGAATGTAGTTTATGCCTTTAAATAGCTGAAATTAAGATGAAGCTTCCAGAACAGATAGGGAATATTTTGGCTGCTGGAGAAGAAGGCAAGGCGGATTTCAGTCAGGAAGCAAGGGAGCAGGGTGTGATGACCCGCAAGTACACAGGACCTACCGATGATAATAGCATCACCATTAGAGAAAGGTCCGCATTGGGGAGGAGCAGAAAAAATAGTCTTGTCTAAGGAGCAGGTAGAAATACAGCTAAGAATCTGAAAGAACACAAGGAGAGAAATTTAAACCTGCTCAGGAAGACCAGAAGCTGTTGTAGATTTTTTGAACACTGATCGAATGAAAGGACCTAAGAGATTAATTCAGAAATCCTCTGGGTGAAAAACTAGAGTTAGAGACAGAAAAAAAAAAAAAAAAAAAAAAAAAAGCGTCACAAGAAAAGAGCCAAGAGAAAAGCATCTGACAGTTATTTGAGTAAACTAGTTAAACAGTGCCAGATCTCTGATGTTAGGAACTTAAATCAATGCTACTGACCTCGCAGGATCCGCTACGCTTCTCTTGACATCCTGAGTTCTCTGTTGCAGTTTAATTTCTTTCATCCCGGTTGGAGTTCAGCCATTGGCGCCTATTTCAGGGATCAGATAATGAAAGACTTCTGCCTAACTTTGGAAGACTTTGCATAAACTTTGACTTTTAAAAGCATTTAACATCGTTGGCATACGAGTACATTCCTAATTCTCACTACTAAGACTCAGTACTGAGAAACAGCCGAGTTTGACATTTTCAGACATGCTATCTCTAACTTCCAACCTGGGCTATTAATTTCGCTGACTGTAGTAGTTTTCTTTCGCTTGGGATTCAAGGCAGCTGCCTGCTTCCTAACGTGTTGCAGTTTCAGGCAACGTGAAACAAAGTTTATTCAGGAAGAGAAAGCTAGGTCTGTAGAGTAAGAAAGTTGACCAAGCCAGATAGGCTTGCCACAGCAGCGAACAGAGCCCACCAGAAGTAGCAAAACTGCAACCCGTGGTTCTCCTTTCCGCTGCCTGGGTTGGGCCTACTTCATGGTTCAGAGGTCACCTTTTAATCAGAGCCTTGCTGCACCTGCGGACTTCCCATGACCCTCTCTGAGAACCCACTGGGAAGGAGGGCCCACAAGGTGGAGTTAAGTTAATTACATGATAATGAGCCTGAAGGCTGTTCTAGGTCACCTTCAAGACTCTGTTGCACCTGTTACTAGGCTAGGCATCTTCTGCCTCCTTCCGTGGTCAGTATGCTAAGTTCTGATTGGTAGATTTGCAGTGCGCGCCCTCCTCCGCAGGTGTGAGCAATCAGTTGGGACAGCTATAAGAGCGGCAGCAGCAAGAGGCGGCCCGGGGGCCCTGCGGCGTCCTCCTTCCTGGGACAGCCATCCTAACTGCCTACCGCCTACCATTCCCACCTCATTATCGCCTACGGCTAGCATGTGTCTGAGGTGGGTGTACTTTCTATTCTTGATATGCATACTTTTCTTCCTTTCAAATTAACCGTTCTCATCCCATTTTTCTCTTTTAGAAAATGTAGTCTCTTTATATAGAGATTTCAAGGGTACTCCTTAGGGCTTAATTGATTTTGAGGACTCTTTGCCCTCATGCTTCTATTTAAGTTGAAATGTATGGGAGTAATTTACGATGTCACTCAAATTGCAATATCCTAAGTATTGCATGACAATTTTTTTCTTTGGGAAGCAACGCTGAAATTCTATTATTTTCCATTTGAGGGAAATTTTTAATTTTTGTGGATATAATTTTTAATACAAAATGACAAAATTTATGTTTTTTCCATAACATGTATGTTTCTGATGAACAATCATTTGACCTATTGATGCAGATAGAGCCCAGCAAAAAGAAACAGACCTGGTTGAAACACAAGACAGTGAAAATCTGAAGTCTGCTCAGTGAGAGTTATGCAGTTTGTAGAACCAAAACCATTTGATCAGTATCAGAAAACATGGGATGATTAAAGATTGTTCAAACATGTTCTACAACTAAAACATTTGGAGGTGGTTCATGTTAACATGTAAAGTTCTGATGATTCCTTGAATGAGAACCAACTATGTATCCTTTCCCTTAAAAAATCCCCATCTGCAGCTGCAAAAGCAGCCCTGATAGTTATTCACACATGGCAACCTGTATTGCATTTTAAAACCAAATTTCTAGGTCGGAGATTTCTCACTAGCGTGTATTGTTCTTGCTAAAAATACTAGTATTATAAATGCCACTGATAACATTTCTTTAAAAGAAAACTTGGGATTAACTTTTAACTGTATTAAATAAATATAAATTACAATGACTATAAGTTACATATAACTAATGTAAATTTGTAATTTTTTTTTAACTTTCTACCTCTACAATAAGGTGCAAAATTCATTTTTATTCCATCAAGAGTCTCTCATGGCTGTGTGTGCTGGCTTGTAATTCTAGCTCTTTGGAAGGCTGAGCAGGGAGGATTTCTTAAACTCTGAAGTTTGAAACCAGCTCTAGCAAATGCTTTTGAGATGTGTACCTTTTTCCCGAGGGAGACCCTCATCTCTACTAAAAATAGAAAATGTAGCCAGGTGTCCCGAAGCTACTTGGGAGGCTGAGGCAGAAGAATCCCTTAAACCCGGGAGTTTGAGGTTTCTGGGAGTCAGGCTGAAGCCCTTGCATCCTAGTCTGTGCAACAGAGTGAGACTCTGTCTCAAAAAAAAAAAAAAAAAGTCATTATTAATTTTCACTAAGATTGTATATAAAAATGCTTCTGTGATAAATATCTATTTTGTGCTGTTAATATCATCTATCTTATACTGTAGGTTGCAATAATCTTCAAATTTGACAATATTACTTTTTAGTAGAATATAAAGTCTTAGACACAGAGATTATAACTTTAGAGGGAATGGGATCTAACATAATTTTACGTAGTGATCTTAGTAGATGCTTTTTAATAGATGTTTTTTTGTTCTGTTTTTATTCTGGGCAGAAACACAGCAAATGACCATTTTAACTGTTACAGAAATAGAATGTCTTATTTATACTTTCTGAATTTTTAGTCCTTTCCTTGTCTTGGGTATGAACTATTAATTGCTCTTTTTCTCTGCAATAAATAAGAAGGAAAGTATCCTGTTTTTACTCTATCTTAGACCATTACTATCTGATTTTTCAATAATTATAAGCATTTATTTGCCTAATAACAGATCATCAAAATAGGCAAAGCAAAAGTTATATAAATGAACAGAGAAATGCATTTCTACAATAATTGCTAAGAGTTCAGACAGATTTTATTAGATGAGAAGAAGAAAAACAGGAGTGGGTCGCCAAGTTTGGCTCTTTTATTTTTATTTTTTAAACTGCCCACAGAAGACCTTCATGACACCAAACAGGTCCCCAGTTTTAGGACAGAAAAGCAGCCTTGACAGTTCACTTCTGGTGGACAAGTCTGACAGTCAGGAATCCACCAGGGAACCATCCGCTTTGCCTTCGAGGTCACAGCCATCAGGTCTCCCGTGTTTGGCTCTTGATCCCAGGGTTTTCATATGGTTTCTCCTTCTGTGGAGACAGAGGCCTTTGGAGAAATGTAATGTAGTTCTAAATTATGTCACGGCCATTGTATTTTAAAACTGTCATTGTGGAGGAAGGTGGTCTTGTGTGGGGTGTTCCACTCATTCCGGGAAGGGGCGGCTGAGACGGAACATTCATCAAACTCTTTTCTGAGCCTGCTTTAGCCTAGAAAATGGGGTCCACATCTATCCCCAAGTGTGTGTGGGGACTATCACTGGTCCTCAGCACTGTTGCAGGGGTATTAATTTCACAGCACATGAACATGGTGTCACATTCAAACTCTAGCCCCTAAAATAGCCGCTGGATTGTATGCATACATATTAGGGACACATAGGTATTTTTCTAGCCTAACTGCACATTCATACAGGTTTACAGGATACGAATTCCTCCTCTGCCGTTTGATATCTCAGAGTGAGGTCAATACACCCAATAATTGCCATATCTTGGTGGTGGAAATATTGAGTATTGTGTTTCCAGGCTAAAGATAGTTTTATTTATGACAAATGAGAAAGAACCAAATGTCAGTATTAAAAGTATTAGTCAACATTAGGAATTCAGGTATTTAGACATATGTACATGTATATCTACGTGTATGTGTGTATGTATATGTAATGTATAATTGCTTTGTATTCTGGTATCTGCCGCCCTACTTTTCCAAGGAAATTTCAATTTTTTTTTTCCTTTAGTGCCTCTATTTCTAATCTAATTTGTTCATTTCAGGAAAGATCATGCCTCCCTAATTGCTGCTGAATATCTGCTCTTTATTTTTTTTTTTTTAATTATTTTTTTTTAGAGACAGAGTCTCACTTTATCACCCTCAGTAGAATGCTGTGGTGTCACAGCTCACAGCAACCTCCAGGTCCTGGGCTTAGGTGATTCTCTTGCTTCAGCCTCCCAAGTAGCTGGGACTACAGGCACCCACCACAACACCAGTCTATTTTTCTGTTGCAGTTTGGCCAGGGCCGGGTTTGAACCCGCCACCCTCGGTATATGGGGCCGGCACCCTACCCACTGAGGCACAGGCACCGCCCCTAAATATCTTCTCTTTCAAACTGCATTTCAGACAATCAACTATTGCTTTCAGAGGTTGCCAGAACTAAAACACCCTTCCAAGCAGGCCCTTACATAAATAATAGTTATGCCTAATGCAGATTGTGCAAGCCTTTGTGCACACTGGGCTGTTATGTGGACCTGCCATCCACAGGACAGACGCAGAGAGGTTCCAGCATCCGTGTGGGTATTTAATGTGAAGTCTCCCCTCCACGGTAGCACATGCTTCTAGCCAGCGATGACCCTGCTGGACCAGACCTTCTCTATTCTGGCCCAATTCTGAGACAGACCTATCGGAAAGAGAAAGAGTGGTGCGGATGCTAAAAGAGACGGCAGGCCAAACCAGAAATCGTGAAGGGAAAGATTCCAGTATAGACTTCACAGTGTGTAAAATGCACATGCCTCTCCGACAGCCCATACACTATCTCCTAGCTTAGAACATGTTCCCCCTTCCCACCAGGATATCCCACTTACTATATACTTTTATATCCCAGAGGAAAATAAATATAATTCTGGAAACTGTGTTTTATTATAAAACATAATAGTACATAAAACAAATTGTATTGATCCACATAAATAAATGATTCTTTTTACTCTGAAGCAATGTAAATGTGTTTTTAAACAATCAAATACCAAACATATGTAGATAAATTAACCCGGGATGGGTCTCAGCTTCCCTGGAGTTTCAGGCAGGCAGCTTCTTCCCTCTGGGATTCTAACCTCACTTTTCCTAGAACATTTGCTTTGGAGAACCTGTAATTGTAAATCCCTTCTCTGCTTCTTAGAGATGTAAATCTTTTTAAAAGCACCTGCCAGGTTTACAGCCCAGGAATGTCTTTCTCAAGGACCTGGGAGGCATCCCTTTGAAATGTAATCACCAAGAAAGATAGGGCTCCTATCTCCCAGTTTCTGTAGGACAGGAGCCTAATTCTGCTGAGACTTGCTCCAAATTGTAAAATTACCACATGTCATGAAGACAAAAGAAAGTTCATTTTTTCTTTGCTTAAGGCAATTAACAAATGCAGGTGGAATATGACTCCTCCCGCCCCAGCTCTTAAAAAGTGGAAGCCCATTTTCAATGGGATAGAGCTCAGACTGAATTCTGGGGCTTTCCTTCATTGCACTCGTCATAAAGTCCTTGTCACCTCTTTAACTTTATTCTGTATGATTTTTGGCTTTGATACTCCCATCCTCCCTCCGAACCCCAACACACACACTTTTGTTTAATACTGCTGTTTATGGTAGAAGCCAAAATGAAAGATGGCAGGGCTAGACAAGAGACGTGTATTGGCTCAGCACCTGTGGCTCAAGTGGCTAAGGCGCCAGCCATATACACCTAAGGTGGCGGGTTTGAATCCAGCCGGGGCGCCAAAAACAACAATGACGGTTGCAACCAAAAAATAGCCAGGCGCTGTGGTGGGTGCCTGTGGTCCTAGCTACTGGGAAGGCTGAGGCAGGAGATTTGCTTGAGCCCAGGAGTTGGAGGTTGCTGTGATCTGTGATGCCATGGCACTCTACCCAGGGGGACAGCTTGAGGCTCTGTCTCAAAAGAGCCGTGTATTACTAAAGACAGTATGGGCTAGTGATAGATGTAAAGCAAATTGATGAGGTAATAAAATGGCAGATTTCCAGCGGAAGGAAAAGGGTCTCTGCTTCTAGAGGGGCAAGTTATTTTTCTCCCGGAGCTGCCCTAAGTGACCTTCCAT
This sequence comes from Otolemur garnettii, assembly GCF_000181295.1. Classification (NCBI taxonomy): domain Eukaryota; kingdom Metazoa; phylum Chordata; class Mammalia; order Primates; family Galagidae; genus Otolemur; species Otolemur garnettii. Next base: position 13,735,144 of record NW_003852425.1, on the reverse strand, counting down.
TTCTCTGCGAGCTCACAAAGCTGATCGTCGTAATTTGTTGTACTGGAGTTCTCCTGTCTTCACCCCTTTGTGAGAACGACTCATCGTCCAGTCCCCAGAATTCTTCCTCCCCTGGGTTCAGCAAAGTCCTCAAGTTTGGGTAAGGTATTCAGCCAGTGTTTTCTAGAGATGACATTTTAACCAAGACAGTAACTACACATGAATACTCTGTCTGCCCCTCCTTGCTCCTCCTCCTGATTTCTCTATTATTAAGCAAATACACTGTCCAAGACTTCCAATTTATCTTACTGTGCTTCCTCTGTAATGAGAGGTCTTTGGTCTTGCAGTATTTATGATTTTGAAATTGCAGTGAATCCAAACTCTGTAAATTGTTAGACTAGACAGAAAAAAATAGAACTTCACATTGTTCTGATCAAAGAGCATACATGAAGCTTAAGGTCAAATCCTGATGAAATAGTAAGAATAAATTTATGGTTGCTCTTATCCTTCTCAAGCTTATACTCTCTCATCAATACTGGTTTTTTTCTTCTTTCCAATAAATAAGCAAATAATAAAACTAAAAAAACATAAAAACAAAAACTCCTAAAATGAAACACACAAGCACATGGCCGCTGTAAGTGAGTGCAATGAAACTGCCCTCTGAAGCATTGTATAGTGAATATAGTTACCCTGGATCAGGATCAAAGGAGCTGGGATTCATGTTCTAGATTACTGGCAACATTGTTGCCTAAGATGTTTCATGTCTAAGATCACCAGTATTTTGCCTATCAGTGGAAATGATGATTTCTGATCTACCAATATCAGAATATTTAAAAAATCAAATGCAATAATGAATACAAAAATACTTTATGAAATAGAAATTTCTATAAAACTGCCTGTGGAAATGTTATGAAGAGTCGTACACTCATGCTGGAGCTTGTAAATCTTCAAGCAGGTATTGACTGCAGCCATGGTAATATTTCAAAACCTAGTTGTTGACAGTAATCATTTTAAGACGATATAGCTTAGAAAATTTCCCCAAATTCTGGACATGAAGTATTGTTTGCCTATTTAGACTAAGTTTATGAATATTTAACAGATTTTCCATTCACATAAATACTTTACCATTTTACTATCTCTCAGGGTCTCCCTGCCAAAGGGTATTGATAGCACAGTGTTTAACTTGTTGATTAGAACAATGCAGAATTTGACAACAGTGATGACATTTGAAGCTATGTTTTCTTTCTAAATTAGAATGATGTGATGATTACAATAAAAATGTTAACAGGTCTTTTTCTACATATATCCATTCTAAAGTATATACGGGAACATGAGAATGTAAAATAATCTAACTTTGTTATAGGGGAGTACTTAATAAGACTGTGTCCTGCCACTTGCCAGATATGCATTTAAACATTAATTAAAGCATTTCCTATCTCCCTTGCTGTTATAGTAAGACACAAAATAGAATGGAGAGCATGAGATAATCTCAAATTCCTCTATCAATTTATTAGGGGGCTACCAGGTAATGTTAAATTGTGAGGGAGGAGAGAATGGGTTATTTTAACACACAAGCTCTAGACTTCTGCCTCAGAGAGATGTGTAAACAAAACAAGATATAGATAGATGCCTACTTCACTTCTCATACAGTATTAAATTCCTAATTCATCAAGTTAAAAATGAAACTGGAAATTGGAGGAAAACAGGAAAAAAAAATATTTTACATATATTTAGGTTAGGAAAAAAAATTCTAAGTAATCCCTATGTCTCAAAACCATAAAAGGAAAAGGGGAAGGAAAAGAGATAATTTAAAGTAAATAGTAATTTCATAAAGAGAAACATCACAGAAATGAGTCAAAAGGGGCAAATGGGCAAAAATATTTAAATCAACTAGTTCTCAAAAGCGTATTTCCTTAAAAAGCATCACAAGAAAGGAAAAACAAGCATAGCATGGACTCTGTGTTAAATGGAAACTAGGAGATTACGGACTACATGTTCCCAGGAGAGAAAAGCTCAGACCAATCCCCTCAAAGACGGATGGTTGGATCAGTTCCCACCCAGTGGGGACGTGCGTGGGTACATGGCACCCTTCCTGGGGGAAGGACACAGCTGCAACTTAAACCTTAACCTTATGAAACCAAACTCTATGTCCTCATCGCACATACACTCACATTAATCTGAAATTTTAAAAACGTCTCCATTAGAAAAATCGGTAAAACAACAACCCGTAGTGAAATGGACAAGAACTTGTAGCTCATAGAAAAGTAAAAGGATATATTGGGGCAGTGCCTGTGGCTTAACAGGGTAGGGCGCCGGCCCCATATGCTGGAGGTGGCAGGTTTAAACCCAGTCCCAGCCAAAAAAAAAAAAAAAGTAAAAGGATATAGAGTCAAAATGTAAAAATTCTTAAATACACAAACAATGAAAGCATCACGCCACAAGACTGAGTTTTCATCACAACAATAACCACAAATTTAGCAATACGCAATGTCACTCCTTTTATGAATAAATGACGCAGCACAAAGGACATTGATAATCTATATGTGCGCATTTAAAATACGTCGTAATTTCAATCCCAAAATATAACTTCTGTTGTCTCATTGTAGAGATATGTTTATGAGTTTGTTCAAAAATGTAAGAATGGAGATGGTCATTACTGTACCTTATGCAATAGCAAAAGGTGGAAATTTAAAATATTCATCAATAGGTACCAGTTAAAACGTCCAAAATAACATAAAATTAGACAAAATATTACCGAGTTGTTTTGAGTTTTTGAAGCATGAGGTGGATCCATATCAGTCACGGGGCTATTCCTCTAGACATGCACATTTAGTGAAGAATAGTGAGAAAGCTCTTTTTATAACATAAGTCCTCTTTGTTCTTATAAAAATAAAAGTAAGGCCACTTTAGTTATCATATGAATAATATTCCCGGAATAATATTTCAAAGAAACTGGCAACAAACCGTATTTGGGGGAGAATGTTGTCATAAATTTAAAGTAAGAAGAAAAAGATTTTAATTGTGTAGTCCTTTGGGTTATTTAATGCATGTATTTTTTAATAAAAATAAATAGTTTATGTTCTCTCCTGTTTAAGTAACAGCTATTTTAGATAATAGATGGTATCCAAAACCAAAACATTTCCCATTTAGTTTCCTAAAAATATCTTGGTAGACTTAACACCTTTCCCTTTAAAAGGGTATATTTTCCACAGGTTTTTAAAGAAAGGATGTCATAACCAAATCAGGATAGCTTAGACCTTCTGTATCTGACTTTTCCTGTTGTTGACATTTATAAGCTCAAGCCAAATTTTATGGAGATTTATTTACAGAGAAATATAAGAATTCTGCTAAAGTATAAAAATTCTGGATAGCAAATGCTCGTCTTCTAGATCCAGGATAAATATTTTCTGTGATCTTAATTTTCATCCTTTACATTTTTTATTTTAGTAAATTTGAAGATATGTTGTCAATAGTGTTAGCACAGCATTTTAAGGTTCCCTCTGTTTATTTGCATGTAAATGTCTCTCTTTTTACATCACATGTAGGGAGTGGGAAAGTAATTTTCTCTCTGAATTTTATATACTACTCTGTTTGTGAAAACAACTTGCTCTCTTCACAGCACGGCATTTGGAGGGATCTGATATCACACCCACCACGCATAATGTGTGCTCCCCATCTCCCTGCTTTCCTCCCATTTTTGACTGAAGGGGACAACACTTTTTTGTAAGTTAATTAAAATATGTTAATAAGCAATCCCCTGACTTCTATTTTTTCTATGTGAACTCTGAAATATAGCTTCATGCTTTCTTGTTTTTATCTCTACAAGTCCTACTTGTCTTCCCAAGGAGACTGTAGTTACCCTGAGAGAAAATGTTAAATCTCTTTTGTGTAGTTTACCTCAGATGGCACTTAGCAAAACACTTTGCCATCGGGTTTTAATTTTTAAATGTCGTGTCTAGTTTGTATTTATACAAAAGTAAGATTTGTAATAATGTCATCATTTTAAAAGTAATTTTTCTATACCATTGAAATTAAAAATGATGAGACATTCTCACAGGTCAAAATATGGACAATAGATTTTAGGACGGTTCCCTTAGTAGCCTCCGACTGATTCAGTTTTCTCTGTTACCTCCCCGGCTTTTTATTTTGCTTGTAATTTTCTAGTAACTTAATTTTTTCATTTTCCACTTAACATGTTTCATTTCTTCCAATCCCAGCAATAACACAGAAGCCCCATAAAAACCATCCCAAACTGGTCTCCAGTAGGCTAAGATTGTGAGGACCCTGGTCAAAACAACTGATGCAAAGGGCTCCCTACACTGGGTACAGGTGTGTCTGCCACACAGATAGAAGTGAGCCGTGCACTGGCCCAGATGCTGCAGGAGGCAGTTTGATTTTGCACTGCAATTTGTACCCTTGAAATGGCCAGTCTGGAGGGGGAGAGTCGTAGGAGGGAATCAAGTCGAAATTGAGTCCTGTTGGCTCCCCCTTTCAACATTAAACAGAGACCAAGACAGAAACCGTTCCATCATTTCACCACAGATATTTCTAAGTCGTATGCAGTATAAACTGAGAATGCCATGTAAATGGGTCACGCAAAATGCAGCAATTTAATTTTTTTCCAATCAAAGTAAGAAACAAACTAATATGATTCACTTCTATTAACTTTTGGAAGTTTGCAGCAGTTAAAGTATTTTTGTTTCCATGTATGAAGGTTAAAAAAAAATCATTTTTTTTCATAAAATTCAAGAGCAACCAATTTCACCATAGAGTAAAAGTAAAAACTGGGATTCTTTTTTAAATTAGTCCCAAGTGGCATTTAGGAATTTAGCTGTAGGCTGCTGTGCTGACACCATGACAGTGTGTAGGGTTGGGTCTGGTTTTCTTTCGGTTTTCTTTTCAACATTCAGTGCTCATGGATTAAGTTCTGGAAATGTTCCAATTGTAAGGCCGGGATCCATTTGGATTCCACCACGGGTTGGATGCTCCTTGGGTTGGATTCTGGAGGGTGAGGCAGGTTTTGCCAGACCCATGTCAACTACCTGGTAGTCATCAAGGTCAAAAAATCCACCATCTCCTCCTTCGTATTCTATTCCCCAGAAATCTACGTGGTACTGCAAGAGACCTCCAATTCCACCAAATCCTTTCACAAATTGGAATCCTGCCTGCTTGTGCCTTATCTGTGAAAATTTCCAATGTAGCTCCAATTTTTTTTTTTTTTATCATTGTTAGCAAACCATTCCAACGGGGACATACTCTCAATAAGCTCATGTTCCTGTCCTGTCCCTTTGCCTGTGAAATAAAATTTATCCTTTTTTTTTTTTTTTTCTGGAGTTGGAGAATTTTCTCATCTTCTGTGCCTTGGCAACAAAGAACATATCTCATCATATCCAGATTTTTATACACTGTTAGAATCTCTCCCATTTCCAAAGCCTTTAGTCTACTTTCAACGCCAAAGCAGTACTTGCTGGTGTCCTGGCTGATTCATCAAAGTATTGTCCTATTAATTTCTTCTCTTGACTAAATTTCACACTGGAGAGGACTTCGGTAGATAACTCAATAGCTTGGTTGGACCCATTTTCACCACCACAGGATATATCAACTAATTTTAAAACTTTTGATGGCAACCTCTGATCAAACATATCAGATTGACTTAGTTCAGTTCTGAAGTTTGCTGATCCAGCTAAAAGAAGACTAGCCACATTCCCTTTGTCCCCAGAAATAAACAGCTGCACAGCAGTCTCTGCTACTTTCCAAACATGGCTGTGTCGCTTTTCCATTCTTAAACAGGCAAAACACAAGGTTGGCTGACCTCCTCTAGTATATTTCCTTGGGAGATCCACAGCGAATTTGTGTAGGGCTTCTCTTGTGTCTCCTTGGAGAGTGCCCCAGAGTGCATAGCTACCTGTGAATCCGAACTTGCTATCCTTGGAAAGTAGTCCTATAAGAGCCTCTGTATGGAGTCTGTTGTCACACAAATGCAATGACCTATTAATTGGTCTGAAGGTTCAAAGTCAATGCTGACTTTCTTTTCCTTTCTTCTTCTGTTATAATTGTTCCACAGTGAACCACCAGACCATTTGGAGGAACTTGGTTATAAAGTTTGAGTCTCTATGGTACAGATATAATGGCTTCCAGGACTGAAAGGCGGTTTACTGGTGACTCAATGTCAGATGCAGTTCCAAACTCATCTGCTAACATTTTTGCCACTTTAGAATGTGCTAGAATGCAACATCCTGAGATAATGACCTTACTGGAGGGAACTGTCTGAACTCTGTTTCTCTTTCCCCCCAGGTAGAGTATACTTCAATGCCTTAGTCCAGCGTGTCGTGGCGCCCCAGGTAGCCAGTGCCCTGTGCCTGCTGCCTTGTGCAGCTTCTCAGCTCAGCTCAGGTGGGCACTCACAGCCACAACTCCAACTGCTACAGGCAGCTTTCCTGAGCTTTGAGGCACCAGCTTGCAATAAAGCCTCAGCTTCTGTTATCCATTGGTATCTATTTATAATAAACCCACTCTGTGTCACTGCTATGTGCCTGGGTGTTATGTCCCACTGGACATGACCAAATTTGTTGCCGGTATGCAAGCGAATCTACTTCAGATTTAGAAAAACTACATGATTTAAAATAAATCTGTAATAACTCATGCATAATAAAATATGATTTATTTTTCAAATATTTCCATTCATTCTTTTCCCTAAGATTATTTTAATGTACTTGAAATCATACCCAACATTTTTTGTTTTTCTTTTATTTCATTAACAATTACAATTTAAGCCTGGTTAGATTATTTTTAAAAAGTCAAAAAATGATACTATTTATGATACTCGACTTTTAGGTTCTTGGCCTTGGTGATTTGAAGAATAAATCCACGGACCACAGATCAGTGGCAAGACAGAATTTATTTACAGAAAAAGAATACAAAAACACTAAAGTTCCCAGTTAAGAGAGAAAACCCAAGTCGAGAGAGAAAAGCTTTCTCCGTTTTTCTCTCTGTCTCTGTCTGTTTAGCGGTATATATAGGTGCATTGGTTCCTTCTACATGAGGCCAGGAAATGAATGGACACAGTCCCTTCCACTGGGCCAAGGTGAATGAATACATTAATGAATGGACACAGTCTCTTCTGCTGGGGCAAGGTGAATGAATGTACTAATGAATGGACATAGTCCATTCAAATCGAGGCCTAGGAAACTTACATGAAATTGACTTAGGCATAGGAAATGGGGGTGCTATTTAGTCCTAAGTGTAAAGGGAAGGAGTGCCGGTGTCTCCCCAGCAGCTGTCTAGTCCCTTTGGCTACTTGAGCCTCTGGTGGGGGAGGGAGGCTCCCCCCCCTTGCCTACCCTCCAGCTCACTGGTTCCTCCGCAGGCTGCTTCTGTACCAACACTGTTAAGGCAGAGGCATTGGGTCCTCCAGCCCGGCTCTGCTGAGCTGGCTGGGGTGCCACCTGTCCTCTATCATTTGCATGATAGCGTATTACTTATAATGCATTACATTTGTTAGAGCAAATTTGTTTGTGGGTATGTGTATGTGTGTACTGGGCATTCAGGTTGGTCTCAGTGTTTCAGTGAAAATCTAGAGTACTTGTGTGACAATAAAATCTGTGATCATACAGCACAAAAAGAAAATGTAACAATAACGAATGCCACTTAGCCAGACACCGCCACATCAACAAGAACACAGCAGCGAGACACTGACATACCACAGTTATTAAACTTCCCTGAGTTGTTTCTACAGTGCTGCCAATGGGAGTGAATAGTGTTGAGTTTATGAACTTAATTGTCAGACCTCTGTTCGATGATGGCTCTGATGGTCATTCCGAAAAAGCAGTTCCAAAATTGCTTTGAAGAGTGGACTAAGCACTGGCCTGCACGCTTAGTTTCCCCAGGGGAGTACGTGAAGGGCAACAGCAGTGGTCAGTAGTACTCAACAATGAGATACATGTGTAGCATTTTTTTCTAGGATGTGTTCACAAATTTAATTGTCATGCCTCCTTAAATATAGATTCAATGACATTTCTTGGTATGTGCAAATTTTATATGGAATAGATTTCCAAGAGTAAGAATAGTGGATCGAAATTTGTTATTTTTCAAGCTATTGGAACATATAGGATACGTACTTGTGAATATATGTGCTCCAGAAATCTCTATTAGATTTGCTTAGGTGATAATTTACTGTTCACAATAAGACTCTCCTCATTTGCTAACTTTTAATAGTTTGTGGATGCATCAGTGGCCCTTGAAGATGCAAAGAGATATGAGACACGATAGGAATAATGGAGACATTAATTGTACAGATTGATTTTTAAAAGAGTATCTGGTTTAGAAATAAAGATGTTTTAATTGGCAGTTAAAATGCTATGTAGAAATCATTACTGAGGATTTCTGGTTTCTTTTATTTTCTTAATAATTCTCTAGCTCCAAAACACCAGGACTGAGGCCCATGCTGATAGATATCTTATTCATGTTCTCTTGCACTCTGCCCTTTGAATCCTCCTTAAAATGCCAAAAAAATCCCAACTAAGGAACTAACTTATTTGGTCACAATCCAAAGGTTTCAATGTATTAATCTAAAGCTTCCTGGATAGATATCTGTGCTAATGACCTACTTTAAATTGATTTCACTATTTAAACTCTAACACGAATCATTGGCTCTGTCATAATTTTTTTTTCTTTGTACTATGTAATTTATTAGAGACAAGCCAACATGATAATTATTTTAGAAAATGGCTAAATATAACTTCATTGCACAGATATGCTGCATGTATTTGCAAAGCAGTGCATGGGGAGAAGAAGGGTAAGTGACTAAAATCAGCCTTCAACTTTTCAAATGGTGTAGGCAGACAGCTACGCCTTTGATTCTATTACTTAACAATAAAGCCTGGCTAATTTTTCTAATTTTCATTCTTGCTCAGGGTGGTCTTGAACTCCTGAGCTCAAGCAATGTGCCTGCCTTGGCCTCCCTGAGTGGTGAGATTATAGTTGGGAGCCACTATGTTTGACCATTGATGCTGTATTTGTGCTTTGTAAATGTCAAGCCTTCTGATGGTTTGGGTGATTCTAAGAGATAGGTGAGTCACCTATCTTCCATTTTATTGGCCTAGATAGTGAGGTGTGAAAGATTAACAGAGAAAGAACAATATCTAGTGAATATTGGAGTTGAATCCCCCAAACCTTTGCTTTTGTAATCTATTTAATCTCTGTTCTACATCCAATTTTTCTAACAGATTTTTATTGTGTTTAATTTTTCTAGGCAACAGCAGTGTATTATTTATATTGGGGTGGTTAATATGTGATTATAATATAACTTAAAATCATGTACTGTAGAAGTATTGTAAAATGTGTAAATACCTTTTTGAATGGTATGTCCTATCTCTCGTTGGCACTGCTCATGGCCCCAAGGCTCTCCGGATGTCACCCAAATCAGGTGCTCTGGGCTTGATGTGCCTGTGGGATTTCTCACGGGTTCCCTTTAGGAAGCAGTATCTCTGTGTAATCCGTAAGCTGCTCCCTAAGTTAGGACTGAGACTTGTGTGGGTTGGGAGGCTCTGTTACAGCCAAGATCATAAAAGCTTATCTCAGAATGTGGGAAGAATCAAACAAACAAACAAAAAGCTCTTCTCTGACTGTTTCCCCACATCCAGGAACTTTCCTGGACTTTTAGCTGGTCATTTCCTAGCCAGGCAAGTTGCCCTGAAGCCTCCCCTCACCCACCCTTGTTGCTTCCCTGCTGAATCTTCGCTTTCTCTGAATACGTCATATTTTGTTGTGCTTTATATTTACATTGCACTAAAATCTTTGCTAGAGTTTTTTTTTTTTCCCCTCTGAACAAACAAATCCATAGTCTTCTCACAATCTGAATGTGAATACCTGCTGTAGTTCTTACATTTAGTTTTGTGACCATAACTTTGTATGTTACTCTATTGCTTTTCACAGCATCCAATATCTTTTCTAATAGCAGAGATTAAAACTAGTGTGTCACTTCTCCCCCTTTTTGCCTTTTCGTTCAATTTTAGATGAGCCTATGATTTTAAAATATATATTTTCTGTTAATATACTGAAAAGTCCATCATTTATCTATTTACCTTTAATTTTAAGAGATGAGATGATCAGCCAATACTTGATAACTTTTCCCTCACCTTCCCCTTCCCACTCACTTAACTAATTTTGCATCTCCATGAGAAGTTAGACTTACCATCCATATTTCTGAGCCTTAGTTTTATAATAAAATACAACCTACATTCACATAAAATTATTTAGAGATGTTTTAATTTATTATTTAAATAACTTTGAATACTTTCAATGAATACTCCACTATCCTCAGCATTGAATGTTGCTGTAAAGTTATCTAAGCCAGCTTGATCATCCTTTTTTTTTTTAATTTTTGGATTAATGTGAGGGTAAAGATGATTAGGTTACATTGTTTGCATCTGTAAGGTCAAGTCCAAGTTGCAGCTGAGTCCTTCACCCAGTAGTGTGAAATACACCCCTACATTGTACCCTGTGGCTGTGAACTTACCAAATCCCTTCCCCCACCTTCTCAAATTAAATTGTGTTTTTCTCTTGCTATGGGAAAGTAGTTATTGATCTGCCAGGTCAAAAAGATAGTACTGAGTACACGGGATGCTTGCTTTTCTATTCTTGAGATAATTTACTTGGAGAATATTTTCTAAATCCATCCAGGTAAATACAAAAGACGCAAACTCTTCATCTCCATTTTTAAGGTTGAGTAGCATTCCAGCTTATACACATACCACCGTTCATTAATCCAGTTATGGGTTGAGGGGCAGTTAGGTTGTTTCCACACCTTTGCAATTATGAATTGAGCTGCTATAAATATTCAGTTGCGAATTTCCTTATGATCTGATTGCTATTTCTTTATGTAATTTTGTTGTTTTTCTTAGATACCCAAACAAGCATACTTTTTTGAACTTAAGTAATTTTATAAGAGGGCATACTGTTATTAACCACCTGGGTCAAATTTGCCTGGACCATGGTATGCCCTTTTGATCTATAAATCCAAATCATTTTTCAAATGGAAATACTTTCTTGAATTGCTTTTATAAACTTGTGTGATTATTCTAATCTTCTTCTTTGGGGAAACCTATTACATGGATCTTAGACGGCTGACAATTTGATAGCTGTATTTGAGTTCCTGCATCTCTGTTTTCTAGTCTTCTTATAGATTATATTGCTTTGTAATTTTATGTTACATTAGTAACACAATGTTTGTTTGTTTCACCAAATATTTTTTCTTATGAGAATTAATCTTTAACATATTTATTTTCTGGCACCTGTCCTCAACTTTAGTAAATATCCTATCCCGGTTCTGTTTGATTACTCACTTAAGAACAATGAATTTCGAGGAGGAGATCAATTTGCATCGTATCTATAAGGACAAGGTGGTATCTATTTCCAGACTGAAGATGTGGTTTTGTTTGTTCTGTTTTTAGTGTTCACTTCTTCCTAATCAATAGGTATAGCCCCAATATAAGGTAATATCAATGACTTGAATCTCTCCCCATCACTCTTAGCAGTTTTTAACCGTATGGTTTTCATGAATAGATACGTAGTCTGCATGATTTCCTCATTCAGGCCCTTCGTGTTTATTATTTCAGTATTGTTCAAGCTCTAGGGACTTTTTTAATGCTGAAAACTAGAGTTTTGGTTGCCTCTCATCTTAGTGTATTTTACTTTGCTAGACTTTTCTAGAAACTATACCTGAAAGCAAAACCTTTTCTACTGTTGCTCTTAGAAACTGTTCCACCTATTTGGTTACTTATTTCTTTGAAGATGGTTTACTGTACGTTCTCACTGTCGTTTTGATGTCGTTCAAAACAGATAAACAGGAGAGAACATCAACTGGACGCGTCTAAGTTTGTGCCGCTTCCTCCCAGCTGTCTGCAAGTCTCAGCAGCGTTGGGCGCCCTGCGCTGCGACTCGCTTTCTGTTGCTGACACTCTCTCGCCTGATTTCTTTGACCCAGTTTCTTCCTATCACGGTCTTCCGAGAGGGGGCGCTAGAGACTGACTCACAGTCACCAGGGGACGTGGAGGCTTGTTCTGGCCTTAGACTTGTTTCTACTTGGCCTTGGGGTCCTCTACAGCACTGCATTCTCAGCAAAAGCGGCAGATGCTAATTTTCAGCTCCAGGGGCCAGCTTAATTGCATGCTTTCCTCAAAGATCTAAAATGTCTTTGCAGTTACCCTGCTCTAGGTTCTTGGAACACGGGAAGCACCTGGTCACTGGCCTCCTCTTGGAGACCAGGCAGCTCCGAGGCGTCTCTTCTTTTTGTTTCCAGGTTCTGCTTGTCCCACAACTTTTCTCGTTTTTGTAACTCCGTGACTTCTCACTGCTTTAAAATTGTTTGATTGCTATATCGGTATTCCTGTTTGCTCTTAAAACTCTTCAGCCAATTCTCCAAATTGAGTTATTTAATTACCTAGCATAATTTCTATTCTCCTGAGAACTTGATTTATGTATTCTTTAAAAGTTGTCTCTCCTTGATTTAAAGAAGCAGAACAGATAGTTATTTTTTCCTATTAACTATTCATAGTGCCTAGCAAGGAGGTAAAAGTAAAAAATTCTTAATCTCTAAATGACTCAGAAGCCTGTATCACCCTTATGGAATGGAGATTAAAAACAGGTTCTTCAAGAGATTCTTTTTCTTTGGACATGTTAAAAGGCTCATTCCGCAGTAGTCACCTGTAGTATACCTCACGTATCGCCTGTGTGATACCTCCCTTTGCTCAACTCCAGACTTGAAAGAAGACAATGTGGCTAGTGGTGCTTTCTTTACTCTGATATGAGATTATTTTCTGAGAATAGAGAAGTGATAATACCAAATTACTAAGATTGCACAGATGTTATATTTCCAATTTCCCATACTATAAGTGTTTCCATCATTATTTTCTTGTTTCTGCTTTCTAAGACAGGCTTGAACTTTTTCTTAGGCTATCTTAAATACTAAATTAAAATTTCAGTTATGACACACAGTTATTCCTCATCATAAAATGTATTTTAGAAATTCTTATCCTAGCTCTTTAAAATAATTTAATATCTATAAATTATCAACCAGCATTCCTCTAAAAAGCCTTCATTTTGAAGTGGTGCAACGGTCTGCGCTGAAGCTAAGATAGTGACCTAAACAAAACCAAATGCATGACTTCATGAATTACACAGCTGTAATGGAGTGAGAAGCTTCACAATTAAGCCAGTTACACACCTGTGATATTCTACCAGCACAAGACTCACTGAGCAAATGAAACTGATGACTACTTAATTTTTGATGACTCCATCCAGGGAATTAGGTTCAGCGACCTAATTGGATAATTAAATATATATTGAAGTATTACATTTATATTGACAAATCCTATTGTTTGTCCCCTATATAAACTGTTATAGAAAATAAGTTGATTGGTATGTTTATAATACTGAAAACCTTTATACATGTTTTTTTTAAAACCAAAAGTAAATTATACTGTGATTTCACCAAAGACAGAGTCCTTGCTGATGGGCCAGTCCTGACATGAGATAGGTAACAAAAGACAACAAGTCCTTACAGTCACTGAAAGGTCATATTTTCCCAGATAATAAATGTGAAAATTTTTTTCTACTATGAAAGAAATGATTTCTGAAGTAAATTGATGAGGACTAATAGAAAAACAGAATACATTTAGTGCAAAAAAAGTTATAAACAAGAATTTTAAAATGTTCATGGCAAAATATGACAAAAACCCAACCATGATGTTCAAAGAGGCTTTAAAATAAAGTAATTTATATAGAAATGATAATTTTAAATAACTTACTAAAAATTACAAAAATAAAATTAAAACACTATTTCTGTCTTCCATTTCTGGGTAACAGAAATTGTATTTTAATTTAATTTTTGTAATTTTTAGTAAGTTATTTTTAAAGTGTTATTTCTATGTAAGTGGCTTTATTTTATAGCCTTTTTGTTATCATGATTGGACATGAATTAAAACTTTAAATAATATTTAGGCCGCGCCATCTTCTCTCTCAGCGGCTTGCTGGGCCGCCGTCTGAGCGCTCACCAGGACTTGGCAGGTGCCCACTGACCGTGCCTTCAGATGAGGAGGAGGCAGACGTCCAGCTCGGCCTGTTTGCCGTTGGATCAGCAGTCTGCTCCTGCGGTGGTTTCCACATGGCATACATGCAGGAAGGTCAAAATCATCTTGGTCCAGGGATTTGGAATCTAAATTATTTATTAGAAAAAAAATTCACGGTCCTTGGGAAATATAAAACTGTATTATTGGGAAACTGCTGTCTTAAAATAATTAAACTTCTACTCCAACACAAAATAATAAAAAATAAAAAGGAAGAAAAAGGCACCAGGGCACTAATCATTGTGGAGCAATAAACACAAAAAATAGAAGCTTCCCTATGGGGATCACTGCTAAGGCTGTGTGATAAAATCTGGTTACTCTGAAAGACACCATACTCCCAACGTATTTCTTTGCAAATTGGAAAAAACTCAGATTCTAAGCAATTGCAATTAATTTTATTATTATGAAGAAGTAGGGGAAAAATGTCTCTATAAATGATGGATTTATTTTATATGGCAAATTGAGTACATTCAGAATAAACAATGGGGACGATTGCAGATGAGCTGAGACAGAAAGCTCTTCCACCGCGTCTGGGGCATCTGGCAGGCGTTTGGTGTCTCTGTGTTGCCAGTTGTACTTGGGCCTTGCCAAGGAGCCAGATGCTCTCACGGCTTTCCATCATATAGTAATCCCTCTCCATACAGCAGAAGTCTGAATGCAAGAATCGTGTTATTCTTGCTATGTATTTTATATGTTTTGGTTTAAAAATTATAATAAAAATTAAAACACGTGCTTAAATACAAAATATTTTTAGAAGTTAATCTTAAACATTCCAAACAATGAATTTTTTTCCGTCCCTTCAGCCATTTGAAGGACAATGGCTTAGGATTTCAATACATTCTGTGTGTCTACATTCTTAGAAGATTATAAAGGTGGCTGAGAAGAGTCTGAATGTTGTCACAATAAAAAATAACAACACTGAGCATTAAGTTTCAACTTCACAGATGTTTGTTTTTGGAATGAGTAAATCTTAAGACAGATAACAAGCACAGATAGGAAAACCGTTATCTCCAACGCAAAAAGGGACATTAGAATGGAAACGGGATCTTGGTGTGTTCCAGGATAGAGAGATGTTTGAGTTTGCTGTGGGTATGCCAGTGACAGGGAGGCAGGAGACCGAAGCCAGGCGGAGGATCCTGGCAGGACCGAAGTGCTGTGTTAAAGAGGCATTTTGTCACCCCTGACCAGCTGACCACTTCCATTTCCTAAAGCACTTCCTACAAAATGTGGCTGTCTCAACACCTCATATTTTGGCTCCGTACTAAGAGAGTGTCTATCTGTCATTCCCGCCAACCCCTCATCTCTCTCTCTCGCTCTCTCTCACAAACACACACCCCTCCGTCAACCTGCTCAGTTTACGCCTTCCTCAGTTTTAGCTCTGTAGCAATCTAGTTTCATGCAAAAGTAAGTGACTTATTTACTTAAGAACTGCCATGAATTTGGGAATTAAAAAGACAATGTGCTCCGACCATTGGCTCATCATTGTCATCATCATCATCAACAACAATTAACAGGCACACTTTAAAAATTAGTATCTTATCTAACGTGGAAACCAGAGATATTTCTTGTATTTTGGACTAGATCAGCAGCATCGGTCTTCAGCACAGCAGAAGGGAGGGGGGAGGGCATTCTCAAAGCATCACCCAATGTGCATTTCTTGCCAATATGTCAGATGGGTGGCTCAGTGTAGATTAAAGAAAGTTGCAAAGGTCGGGGCACAGCATTCGTGTCAGAATAAGAGCAGTATGTGCGCATCTCTGTTAATGCCATAAAGTAGAATTTTCCATACTTCGTCT
This sequence comes from Otolemur garnettii, assembly GCF_000181295.1. NCBI lineage: Eukaryota > Metazoa > Chordata > Mammalia > Primates > Galagidae > Otolemur > Otolemur garnettii. The sequence continues at coordinate 13,719,246 of NW_003852425.1, read as the reverse complement.
AATACTTTAATGCTTGCATTTTGATATTGCTACTTTTTATATAAATTGTAACTGAAGTATACAGAAAAATGTTTATATTGAGCATTTGAGTCATTTAGCACTAACCAGATATCATGATACATTTTAGCAGTGATATAAATTACTTCATGAGGGCAAAAGCTGTTAAAGCTGCATATTTTGTCTGCTGTCTGGCTCTTTTCTCTTCAAGTAGAAAAGAATATGTCATATAGCAGCTGCTCCTTTAGCCCAGAATAAGAAGAAAATGGATTAGAACTTGTGCTGTGCAGAATTCCAAGATGGCCCCTCTGGCTGTTCCCCCCTGAGGTCACACCATGATCATGTTATGGTGTAAAGCAAAGGAATCTTAAAGACATAATGAAGGTTTCCAATCAATTGACCTTAAGATAGAGAGGTTATCCAGATGAAGTTAACCTAATCACATTAGTCCTTTAAAGGCGGACAGATTGTTGTATGACTTCGTTGAAGGGGAAATGAGAGATTCCACATGTGAAAGAAATTCAATACAAGGAAGATTCTCCATCTCTGAGGTGGAGGAGGCCAAGAAACCAGGATCTGAGAGCCGACCCTAGGAAATAAGAGTTACTCCCGGCTGACAGCCAGCAGGAAAGAGAGCTTCAACCTGTAACTGTAAAGATCTCAATTATTCCAAACAGTGCATGAACGTGGATGCCGGTTCTTTTGCTGAGCTCCCAGGTAAGAATCTAAACTAGACAACATCATGACTTTGATTTTGTGAGCCCCTAAAGAGAAAACCCCTGTGAGGGTTTCTGAAAGGGGTTTCTGATTTATAGAACTGTGAGATGATATCAGAGTGTGGGTTTAAGCTACTACCTGGTGATATTTGTTACTCAGTAACAGAAATGCAACGCAGCATTCCAGCCACCAACACAAAACACAAATAAGAAAAACAAACGAATATTCTAATAACCCTTGAAATATGAGGGATATTTTGTTACTTTAAGGACCTAATTAACGTGCTATATATTCATACACACACACAGAGTGCTTTAAAATTAAAATAAAAGTAATTAAAATTACTTCTTTCTATTTTATTTTGTACTTTAATATATAAAGAAGTGAAGTTACTTATTCACTCGGTCATTTCGTGTGGACATTTTTCATAATAGAAAGGGACTCAGTACTGCTTTTTACGTCCAAGTGGTTTCTTAGTGTGTGGATGTAATGCACTCTATCTTTACAGAAAGAAATCCTTCAGAATGGATAATATTTTCACACTAGTACCCTTCCTCCTCATCTTCTTCTTCATCGTGTAGCCTGACTACTATATTATATTTAACTAATTTGTCATCGTTTTCATGAGGGTTGTTATGTTCCCAGCTTTGCACATTCACACTCGCACACAAACCCAGCATTCCTCAGAGTTTTAAATGTTACGACATCAAATGTCGCTAGCTGTCTCATTTTGTTTTCTGAATCTTCTGTTCCTTCTCTTATTTTTCAATGGAGAAAATATGACTTTTGAGAAATGATACTTAAGTGATTATTCTTTTCTGTACCTTCCCCAATGTCTGTTGGTATTTCAAACAGCACTTGGAAAGTTCAGGTTTTAAAGCCAGAGCGGCTGTTCAGCAAATGCTCACGGAAGCCAACAGGCGAGTCCGCTCTCAATAGGTTTGTGTAACAAATAACTGCAAAGTTGTTCCGCATTAATGAGAAGTCCACGGCCAACGACAAAGTCTCCACTTGTAATTTAGGTCTGACACTGGAAAAGATGCCTCTGAGTGTGCAGATCTGGGGCAGGGAATGAGGCCCAGGAAGGAGAGCGGTGGAAGCAGAGAAGACACTTCCATACGGATGATTCACAGGGTTGGCTTGAGTTCAGCATCATTAATCACCACTTTCCTCAGTAAATTCTTACAATTCCTGTGAGGCAAATGTCATTTTTTTTTCTATTCAAATCATATGAGCCTGGTTAGAGTAAACTCAACGCCTCTTTTCTCTGGATAGTGGCTGTGTCTCTATCACGATATTCAAGAGTCTTCATCTGAACAAACAAAAATTATGGTAGAAAAATATCTAATTTTTAGGAAATCTATCATGCATGTAAAACTTGTATTCTTGGCCAAATTGAGTAGCTCTCACTTATTTCCTATTACGGGAACAAAGTTCCTTTGCAGAGAAATGACTGATAGCGTGTATCATGCCGGCCCGGCTGGCTCTGCTTGCTTGGTTTATATCAAGGGGGTTGAAAGTAAAAGGCAGCAGGTGAATAAACCTTCTACCTCAGTGTAGGAAGAAATGTAATGATAGGTTAGAACCTCAATTTCAATGGCATATTTTATTTTTTTATTATGGTCGCCATGGAAAATTGTCTTACAACTATAAAAGTGTGTGTATGGTAGTTGCCTGTAGAATATTTTAACATCCAAGTCCATGAATTTTGAACCATGAGACTCAAACACAAAGACCTCAGCTCATGATTCAATCTCAGGGCACTCTGACTCCATCTATCATGCTGTTTCTTATGACACAGGAAGCCGCTAGAACATAATGCATCACTCAGCTAATTCTGAGGAAGCAGCAAAGGATAAATCGTATATGAGAGGTTGATAATTTTATTTAAAAAGACCAAGTGACTGTAAAACTCCACAACATTCTCCTCAGAGTTGCTTGTCTCACCACGATGCCCTGTAGAATTCCAAGACCTTGATGATTATACACTTCATTTTACAATTTGTTCCATTAAATAGGAATAAAAAACTTAAAATATGTATATGTGAAAGATGGTGAGTCTGTGTGATATGAGTATAATGCTATAGTGATGGTGGTTTTTTCCTCTTAAGAAGAATAAAGGTTTAGGTCTAAGCCAAGGGCAGTATGCAAAGATAACAAGGTTAGCAATCCCTAAACTCTTGATTTTCATTTTTTTCCCCACTTCTAACATAGAAGTCCCTGTGGTTCCTTGAGGTTACTTTCTTCAAAGAAAATTTGCCCTCCTGTATCTCAACAAATTTCAAATGATTGCTATACAATTGTATGAATAATAGATGCATCTAAATGCAATAAAATGTTGAGAATAAGCTCCTTGTCATAAACACAGATTTTAATACAACCGCTATTCTCAGGGCTTAATTATTTTGATCTTGGATACCTTTCCTAGAGGTGTAACTCACAAGTAAGGAATATCTACTCTCCTTCCAAACCATTGTGACGATAAGACCATTGACTTTGAATCAATAAACACCATGCTGAGTAGTATATAAAGGACTTGTAACATCATGCACGGCTTTGAAAAATATATATTTAGTTCTCATTTATTAAATGTTTATTATGCATCAGGTATTAAAGGTGCTCCCTGGATAAAATATAATGAATGAACTGTTTATCTTAGAGAAGCTGGCCGCCTAGCTAGGAAGGATACAGACACCACAAGGCAATTTCAGACTGTGGAGTGGCCTGACAGTGGAGGTGGTAAACAGACTGCCTGGGAGCCAAGGAGAGCAGTAGACTGTCGGGATCGGTGATGGGAGCTGTGGTAAGTGAAGCAATCACAGAGGAAAGGGGGTTTATACTCAACTGAATGATCAGTTTGTATTAGACAGTGTAAGAAGGAATAGGGGAGTGTGGGGAGAAGGAGGAGGCCAGGAAGACGCAGGAGAAAATCAGCACGTGGATGTCACGTCGGGAGGAGCTGGGGACCGGAACCCAGGACCCTGTCATCACACCTGAAAACTTAGTGCTTATCGTCTTCTCACTTTCACTGTATTATAATATTTTCCTTTGTTTGTTGATTTTATATTCTCACGTTCTCCACATTTTCTGGCTACTTTCTGGGCTAACTTAAAAGCGAGAAAATGAGGCGAGGCAGAGGAAAGACGGGAATTAATGTCACCATGAATTCTAACACTTTGAGGCTTTTAAAATGAAGATAATCTAAGCAACGTGTTAATGTTTTATAAGGAAAAGGCGCACAGAATTCCATCCCAGACACCACACAGATTTTTGCCCATATCCTTTCTTATTAACACTGACAATTAAATCAATAAAAGAAATTTGCCTCGATTTGAGTATTTCTTATAACTTACCTTTCAATTTCTACTCAGGGAAATCAAATAAATACAATAATGTATGTTTATTTTCTTTCTCTAATCACGGAGGAAGTTCAGGGACAAGCCATCAGGTTTCGTATTTGCTATACACAGCACCTTGAGGATCACGGAAAACAATGCTCCATCAGTACTGATTTCTTTACAGAAAGCGGACCCCAGAAATAATTTATGAGCTTACAACAAACATTTTTTCCAAACCAACCCAAGATGAAGAGTATAAAATTTTGATAAATTCACCAAAAAATCCTGATAATAGGCACATTTATTATGTTTTTAAAAATCAATAAGTTGATGTCACTACACTAAGTTATATGTTGAACATGCTTTATCATTCCACATTTCTTTATGTGTGCTGACTGTGCTATCACGGATACTTAGGGAAACCACTTTTGTTCCTAAAGATAGAAGGGCTTTATTTAATACAGGTGGAACAGTAATTATGATCAATGTAAATTTCCCAGCACAGATTGTGCAAGCTGCTGGTGCTGGCACGTGCCGTGTGTGTGGACGTCCGTGTGCCAAATGTTGTATCTGTTAGCCCAGAGACACCGGCAGGATTGGACATCAGATAAACACTGAAAGTAAACGAGAATGCAGTGTCTTGACTTAGGATGCAACATCAGTTTAAATATGAAAGTAAAAAAATGATGAAGTTTGCATGAATTTTAGGTTTCAAATGTAAACTCCCTTAGAAATTCAAAACCATTACCACTTAGTTGCATACTGCATTTCAGTTATTATTCTTACTTTGTATAAACTCCATAGGATTTTGGGAAATACCAAAATCTAGATAATGTATGACTGTATTCCAGTGGGATAACTAAAGCAATTATTATAAAATATTTCATACATAACACATGAAAATATGGGTGACACATGCAGAAATAAACACTCATGCTTAATAATGAAATGAAGGCTGATGAAGTTACACACCACCACGTGGCCTGCAATATTGTAAATAATATTAAAGCTATTCAAACATTCCCCCACACACCCCTATATATTCTGGGTACAAATATCTCAGTTATAGCATCTGGAAAATACCACCCACAAATTTGTAGCTTGTCTTTTAATTTTATTTATGGTGTCTCTTAATGAACAGAAATCTTTAGTTACTAATTTTTATTTGTAGTTCATTTTTATTTTCTTTGTCTAAGAAAATAAATTCTGGGCGTCACCTATGGCTCAGGGGGTAGGGCACCAGTCCCACATACCAAAGGTGGCAGGTTCAAACCCAGCCCCTGCCAAACTGCAACAAAAAATAGCTGGGCGTTGTGGTGGGTACCTATTCCACCTATTTGGGAGGCTGAGGCAAGAGAATCACCTAAGCCCAGGAGTTAGAGGTTGCTGTGAGCTGTGACACCACAGCACTCTACCAAAGGTGATAAAGTGAGACTCTGTCTCAAAAGAAAAAAAAAAGGAAAATAAATTCTTCCCTAACACAAAGATACAAAAATAGTATCCTGCATTTCTAGATAATCACATATTTGTTATATTGTTTGGGATCATTGAGGGTACAAAGAGTTAGGTTACACTGCATGCATTTGTTAGATAAAGTCCCTCATATAATTGTATTCCTCCCCCAAGAGTTATGCCTCACACTATGACCACCCGTACCCCATCCTTTCCTCTCCCTGTTGCCTCATTCCCGTGTACCCCCCCTGTATTGGCTCATCTACTATCTTCGTATTAGAATTGAGTACACTGGATTCTTGCTTCTCCATTCTTGTGATGCCTTACTAAAAAGAATGTGTTCCACGTCCATCCAGGTCAATACAAAAGATGTAAAGTCTGCATTTTTTTAATGACTATGTATGGGGAAACAACTTCAACATTCTCTTTTTCATATTAAAATATGTAGTTTATAATGAATTAATTTTAATCATTATATTCTGTTGTCAGTTGATGGATACATTACATGCATGGATCAATGTCTTGTTTTGTATATCTAATTGCTTGAGTATCATGATTGTTAATTTTCTTTAAAGGTAAACCTATGTGATTTTGATGCAAGTGTATTGGTTCAATAAATTAGTCTTTGTGATATCAAGTAAACTCATCTTTGAAATGGCATCTTGCTTCATTTATTTAGATATTTGACATCTTTCAGAACATTTTATAGTTTATCCTAAAAGTTCTTGCATATTTTTAATAATTATAGTTCCTTATAGCTTAAATTGTGCCATTCTTATTAATTTTTTAAAATGTTTTATAACATTTTTATTAATAAATAGAAAAACAATGTATTGTTTATGCTGAAACCTGCAACCTTACTAAATTCTAAAATAACTCAATTATAAATTGTCTAAAAATAGGCTTTAGGATATTGTCTAAAAAGTAGGCTAATTGTCTAAAAATAGCTTTTATATATTCATCTAAATAAATTCATCTATAATAAAGGGCATATATGACAAACCCACAGCCAACATCACAGTGAATGGAGGAAACCTGAACGCATTTCCTGCCAGAAGTGGAGCAGCTCCAAGATACTCACCTTCACTGCTATTCAACATACCAGTGAAAACCACAGCCCACAAAATCACAGAAGAGAAAGAAATACAATAAAAAGCATCCACAGTGGAAAAGAGAGATCAAATTATCACTTCTTGCTGATGATGTGATCTTATACCTAGAAAAACCTAAAGAAAGTCTTAGAAAACTCTTAGATTTTATACATGTTTACTTTGGCAAAGTTTCAGAATACAAAATCAACGTATAATAATTAGTACCATTTCTATATACTAACAATGATCTAGCTGAGAATGAAATCAAGAGGGCGATCCCATATACAATAATTATACAAAATCAAAATACTTAGGAATTTATTTAACAAAAGAGGTGAAAGATCTTTATAAGAAAAACTTTTTACACCTGTAATCCCAGCATTTTGGAAGGCTAAGGAAGGAGGACCATTTGAGGCCAAGAGTTTGACACCAGCTTGGACAGTATAACAAGATCACACCTCTACCAAAAATAGTTTTTAAAAATTAGCTGGACATGATGTATGGTTATAGTCCCAGCTGCTCAAGAGGGTAGGCCAGAGGATTGCTTGAGCCCAAGGAGCTGTGATTAATTGGGTTACTGCATGCCAGCCTGGGTGATAAAGAGAGACAATGTCTCAAAGGAAAAAAAAAGAAAAGAAAAGAAAGGTAAGAAACCCTAATTTAAAAAAAAATTAAAGAACACAAATAAATGAAAATATATCTCATATTCATGAATCAGGAAAATTAATATCATTAAATTGACCATATTTCCCGAGCAATTATGATTCAATGCAATCTCTATCAAAATGCAAATGTCATACTTCAAGAATCATTAAAACTAATCCTAAAGTTCATATGGAACCAAAATAAAGAATAGCCAAAGCATTCCTAAGCAAATAGGCATCGCATTACCTGACCTTAAATTATACTACATGACTGTAGTCACCAAAACAGCATGGTTCTGGTAAAAAATACTCAGAGATCAATGAAACAGAATAAACAACCCAGAAAAAAAGCCAGATATCTAATAGCTGACTAATCATTGAAAAAGTCAACAAAATCATAGTTTGGGGAAGGAATACTCTTTTAATAAGTGGTACTGGGAATACTGGATTGCCACATGAAAAAGAATGAAATTGGACCCATTTATCTCACCATATAAAAAATCAACTCAAGATGGATCAAAAATTTAAAACTAAGTTCTAAAACTAACAACATACTAGAAAAATACTTGTGGAAAAACTCTTCCAGATATCTAGAGAAAGAATCCATGACTAACATTTCCAAAGTACAGGCAACAATACCAAGAGTAGACCAATGGGACTTAATTAAAACTAAAAAGCTTCAGCACAGCAAAGATTAATCCACAGAGTGGATAGGCAACATGCAGAATGGGAGGAAATATTTGAAAACTATGAATCTGATAGGGGACTAATATCCAGAACATACACTAAACTCAACTCCACGGTAACAAGAATAAATAAATAAAAACAAATAATCCTATTAAAAGGCAGTCAGGGGATATAAATAAACGTTTCTCAAACGGAGACACCCAAGTAGTCAAGAGGCACGTGAAGAAACATCACTGGTCATCAGAGAAATACAAATTAAAACCATAATGAGGTTTCATCTTATACCAGTGAGACTGGATATTATTTTTTAAGAAAAGATACCACCAAGGATGTGGAGAAAAGAGAACTTGAGTACATTGTTTGTGGGAATGAAAAATAGACTACCTCTGTGGAAAATGATGGAAATTTTTCAATGAACTAAAAATAGACCCCTCATTCAATCCAGCAGTCTCACTACTGGGTATTTACCCAAAGGGGGAAAAAAATCATTATATCAAAAAGATATCTGCACTTACATATTTATCACAACACAAGTCACAGTTGTAAAGAGAATCAGTGAATGGAGAAAGAACACGTAGCATATACACACAACGGTATACCATTCAACCATAAAAATGAACGAGATTGTGTTGTTTGCAGGAATATTGATTGGAACTGGAGACCATTATCTTATGTAAAATGAGTCGGAAACAGAAAGACAAACGTTGCATGTTCTTGTAAGTAGGAGATAAATGACGTGTACACATGCATGTAGCACATGGGGAGATGCGATGAGATGCAGAATGGGGAGGGTGAATGATGGGAAATCACTTAATGAGCACAATGATGGATGTGCTGAAAACTCTGACTTCACCAGTGCACAATCTGATGCATGGAACAAAATGTACCTGTACCCCACAAATTTGTATAATTCAAAATAACTAAACAAATATACATACGATTCATTCATATTAAGAGGTTTTTATTTTATTTTTTTCTCTTATAATTCTCCTTTCTTGCACTGAAACTTTGTGAGCATTTCTTATTGTCTTGCTAATTTAAAGGAAATACTTCCAGTACTTTACCACAGATAAATATATGTGCTGTGCGTTTTTATTAGAGTTTGAGAGGTTGGGAAAGTTTATTCCTACCTCTAATTTTCTAGGGGGTTATATATTGAATGGATCATGAATTTTATCACATGATTTTTTTTAAACATATGTTGGAAGAATAATATATATTTTCATTTTATAATCTGTTAGATGAATTATATTTATGACTTTTATAATGGAAAATCACTATTGAATTGCTAGAATAGGTTCTCATTTTTTACAAATATGTTGCTGCTAACATTTGGTGTTAGATTTTTTTGTATCTCCTCAGCATACTGATTCGGTTTGTGTATGAAGGTTCTATATGACTTATTAAATAAGTTGTGTTTATTTTCATTATTCTATTATCCTTATGAACTTGCTTAAGAATGTAATTATGAATTACTGAAAACTGTCTTGAAGTCACCTGTAGGAAAATTTTAATCCTAAATTCAAATTGTATAGTGATTATGAGATAATTTGCATTTCCTCTTTATTCTTTAGTGTTATTAAATTATTTATTTCAAAATATTTACCTACTTAATTCTAACATTTCAATCTTTCTTCGTGTCACGGTTTTCACATACTGTCAGTAAGTGTTATGATGTATCTTAGTATGCCCTTTTTTTGAATTGCCAATCCTATTTTTGTAATGTTTCTATCCCCTTTAAAAATCACTCTTACTGGCTTTTTTGTTTGTCTTTTTGCTTTGTTTTTAATTAGTCTTTTCAACACGGTCAATGTTTTTAGTTTGTTAAACCTTTCTATGGCATCTTTAAGGAACTCAGTTGTGGTGAGGATTTGAGGTTTCTTTGTCCGGAAACCAGAGACAGCTATCCACCTCAACTCAGTTTCATTCTTCTAAATTTCTACAGATCCATGAGGCAAATTCAGGATCAGCTCTCCTACGTCTTTTGTGGCTAACATAAAAATTACTTTCTTTATTTCCAATCTGATTCTGCCATTTTTTCTGAGTGCAATCTGCCTTTAACGTGTACTGGTTTCCAAGGGTGAGTGTTTACTTCACTGTTTTATTTTTATTTGTCTTTGGACATTTACTTTGCTTAAAACAGTACTTTAGAAGTGTATTGGTTATGAATCATCTATAGTTAAGTTGAGTCCAGTAAAATGTCCCTTCAATACATCTTTCTGCCATACTGCTGGTGGCAGCAGAAGTTAGGGAAATTCGGAAAGTAATTTAACATGCAGTAACTGAAACTTTAACTGTTACTTTTTGAAAATATGAAAATAAAATTCCCTGCACTAAGAAAAATCTCTTTCCAAGGCTAATATCTTGCCAACTGTTTCGTATCATACATATTTTAGCTCTCTTGATGTTACCTAAAAGGGAAGGGGAAACTAACATTTATTGAGCCCTCGCAGTGTGCCAGGTATTTTATTAGTTGATTTTCATTTGCCAACTCAGTAAATCCTCGGACCAATTTTATGACTGTTACGGTCATTTTTAATTTGAAGAAAGAGCAAGATGAAGAAATTTGCACAGGGTAATAATAATTTAAGAACTCAAACTGAGGTGTGTTTGACCTCAATGTTATTCTACAATATACTATTACTAGCTCTATTTTATAGGTCTGGAAATTGAAGCTTACGAAGTCTAAAAAGCAGGTTATCTAGATAAAAATGGAACATGGGTCTCTCTGATTCCAAAGTGCATGCACTTTTCAGCACATTTTGCTTCATCTATTCTTCACTGCAGACCATAAAATATAGATGGCACCTCAAGTGTCTCATATTCTTCAACTTCCCAGCCTCTGAGAACAGCATTTTCATCATAATCCCTTTCCATTATGCGTTAACACAGACATTGACTATCTATGTTTAAACTAACATGGCACTGACTTTTCTCTTGCTCACAGCATAGTATAGCTGCAAAATTACTTTCTTTCTTTGTCACTAATGAAACCAGGAATTTCCCACATTCAGTCGTTCTAAAAGTTCTTCCTTTACTACTTCTAATAATATTTAATGTCCTTATCCTGGAGCTTGAGCTCTTTACTCTCCTTTATTTGTATAAGTCTTCTTTGTAAACTATCACCAGCCTGTTGTTATGGTCCAGGAAAGTAATACGTGTTAATGACTTCAAACATTTTTTAATGTTTTATTAATGAATTCTGCAATTTTATAGTCAAATATTGAAAAGTTATGTCATTTCTTCTACCTTCAGTTTAAGTTTGTTGGTTTAGCTGGTTTTTATTTAAGAGTGTTAGCCCAAGAATGATTTCCTGGTAGAGGTATATTAGACAAATTATTTTACTTTGGTTTAATATTCTTCTCTATTGTAGATTCTTCATGTGCATTGTGGCTCATAGAGGTAAAGTAGCAGTCAAAATCCCCTGCAGTTTAAATTTCTCCTAAAAATATAGAATATAGATTGGTATCAATACCATTATATTGTTATGAAAAACAAGTATTCAAAATGGGATATATATATATTATAATATTAACTAATTATAGTAGGAGTAATTTTATTAACTACATTGTGTCACCTCAAAATTCATATATCAATTCCCTAACCCCCAATGTGATGGTATCTCTCTCTTTCTCTCTCCCTTCCCCCAGAGGGCCCTAATCGAAGCCAACCATTCTGGCACCCTGATCCCAAACTTCCAGATTCAAGACTGTAACAAAATAAATTTACAATGTCTATGTACTAGTCTATGATATTTTGCTATGCCCACCCACATAGACTATGAGGAAAAATAAATATATATATAGTGTGTGCATATGTGATTTGCAAACTCCTTGCCATTAACATAATAGACATTTGATGAATGTTTCTTATTTTTATTCTGTATAATATAGTTAAATGTGAAAATATCATAGACATTAAACATCACAAATTCAAGACAAAATTCTGTAATTTTTACAGCCATATATGGAAAAGTTGTGCCATTTTTTTGTCTCATTGTCTTCAAGAATAAAGGAAAGATAGAGATTGACAAAAGCTTGTGACACGGTTCCTCATAGAAACCCATTAGAACTGGATTGAAGGATTGAAGAGGAATCTAGTGGCTAATGAAAGAATGAATTTTTATTGAAGATCATTAAGAGAGTACTATCTGTTTTCTCTCTTACCTGTGCAGAAGCATCCAAAGTCAAATGAGAAAGTATTGATTAAACTGCTTTTAGGGAAATAAAACTTTCAAAACATGAAACTAGTTATCATGATTGGGGCTAGGTGATAGGCACAAATCCCGTGGGCTGGCCCCTTATTGCTACAGAGCCAAGTCTGAGAAGCAGCTCCTCAGAGAATTTGCACTATTACAGGTTAGTCATAATTCAAAATCCCTCTCCCGCTCAGGCATCATAGCTCACAGTAACCTCAAACTCTTGGGCTCAAGCAATCCTCATGCCTCAGCTTCCCACGTAGCTGGGACTTCAGGTACCTGCCACAGAGTCTGGCTAATTTTCCTATTTTAGTAGAGATGGGGTCTCTCTATTGCTCAGGCTGGTCTTGAACTCATGAGCTCTGGTGATCCTCCAATCTCAGCCTCCCAAAGTACTAGGATTTCAGGCGAGAGACACTGTGCCCAGCCAATCTATGTATATATATAATTTTTTTTTTATATAGGGTGTTGTGTTATCACCTGGACTATGCATATCACACTGCAACATTAAACTCATGGGCTAGAGTGAGCCTCCTGTCTCTGCCTTCCAGATAACTGGGACTATAGGCATGTTGCTTTAATTGCTATGTGCTACCACACCTGGCTAATTTTTCTATTTTTTGTAGAAATGGGATCTTGCTCTTTCTCAACATCATTTCAAATTCCTGGCGTCAAGCTATCCTATCGCCTCGGCATCCCAAACTGGTAAGATCACAGACCTGAGCCCACATGTCCAGACTCTCCTTGGGACTTTTATTTCCTCCTTTTTACCTTTTCATGTGTCAGTTTGGATATTTTATTCAGTGTTTCAAGCCCATTAATTGTTTTTTTCTACGCTTGATCTAACTTTGTTTTTTAAATGATTTTTCATTTAAATATATTCAGTTATATTCAGTTATTATAATTTGTTGTGGTATTATTATTTTTTGTGGTTTTCTTTTTTATAGTAAGATTCTCCATAGTACTCTATAATTTCTTGAAGCATTAGTCACACCACACGTCTCTGTTCCTCTCGTAGATCCATTTCTATTACTTCTATTATTTGTTCTGACACTTGTTTTTTTTCTTCTCATTGTTTCATGTTTTAGTTCCTACAGTTTATATAAAAACTTGATAATTTTAAGGCCTGGATTTGTTATCTTTCTGTAGAAAAGATTGACTTTTGCTGTGTTTGAAAGGTGTTGTGTAGTTAGTTCTGTTTTTTTCCTTCTCCCAGAATACAGCACATCAGCCTTTATATATGAAATCTTGGTTATTTACTAGCATTCCACCTCCATACAGGGCCATAAACGTCAAAGTCTTTATTATTGATCTAAGCCATTAGGTGTGTCAGAGCATCTGCTCTAATTGGATCCCTGAGCAGCCACTTTCTGCTTGGCTTTTGAGCCTTTCAACTGCATGTTAGTAAATTCCAAGGAGAAGTGTGACTCAATATGTTGGCTCATCTTTTTTCCCTTTCCTTCTGTCTTATACAGTGGACCTTCAAGTTCACCCGCATTTTAGCTCTCCTATTTTTTATGTCTGACTTTTGCTGATTTATTTGAATCTGACATTTTTTATTGAAGGGAAATGTTAGTCTAGAGCTAACTAGTCTTCCTTTGCTAGAAGTAGAATTACTATTTCTCTTCTGTGGTATTCAATTCACAATAAACTATTCAAATTCATATTAAACAATTTTAATTATGTGTTTATGAAGTATTCTCATTAGCCAAAATGATTATTTTCATTAGTCATCTTGTGATTATACATTGAATTATCATTGACTCTTTGGTGAATGAATTCTGGAATCAGGAAAAATAAAAGCTAGCTTAGATAATATAAAAATTAAAAGTACAATCTTTCCATTTTATTCACTTAATAGATATAATTTTAGTACATTCTGTGCCACTCAATATGTGATATTTTGCAAATTACTTTACCTCTTCAAACTCAGTTTCTCAGATAAAAGAAATGAGTTCAATCAGATGATCTTTAAAAGTCCTTCTATACCTAAAATTCTGTGATTTAATAAGAATAAATTAAACTTGAATCTTTGATGATTAAAGTTTAATTTGAATCTTGAAATCCATGAGATTTTTATAGTTTCTAAATTTAGAATAAAATAATATTCTTCCCTATCTCCAGCACTAGAAGATGTCCCATATGACCTGAACAAGTTTCAGTGCAATAATCACTTTTGAATATATAATTGGAAAGAAATTTTGAAGGGGAAAACTACTGTATTATGTATCAGTAAATATTATAAAACTCTAATAATTACAATAATAGGCTATTGATATAAGATTATATAAATTAATAAACAGAATAGAAAGGAGAACTTTCAAGTGCATATGTGTAAGAAAAAAGTTAAGACAATTAAATTTATCTTTGTATGTCAACAAGGAATCAAAGGTTAGTCAAAAACTGGTACTAAGCACTTGATTCTTAATATAGAAAGAAAAAAGAAAATCCCAGGTTCACAATATATATAACTAAAATTGAGTAAAAACCCACACATAAAAAATTATGTTTTAATACCAATAGAGTTGCAAAACAAATCTCAAAATTGAAAATTTCAAGGCTTAAAAAAAATTGTTGCATACTAGTGCAGGAAGAGATAGATAAATTTTAGTGATTCAAAATCAGGTCATCAGACTTGTATAGACCTTCATACCCATTCTTTTTTTTTTTTTTTTTTTTTTTGAGACAGAGTTTCACTTTGATGCCCTTGGTAGAGTGCCATGGAATTACAGCTCACAGCAACCTCTTGGGCTTCAGCGATTCTCTTACCTCAGCCTCTGAAGTAGATGGGATTATAGGTCCTGCTACAATGTGGGGCTAGTTTTTAGAGACAGGTCTCACTCTGGCTTAGGCTGGTCTCAAACACGTTAGGTCAGGCAATCCACCCATCTAGGCTTCCCAGAGTGCTAGGATTACAGGTGTGAGCCTCCACGCCTGTCTTTCATCATGCCCAGTCTATCTGTACCAATTTAGAATGAGAATGAGTGCAGTTAAATCAGTCTCTTCCTCAAATGTTAAATATGAGTATATCAAAATACTTAATGCATAGAAAGAACAAAAGATAGTGTTCAATTATTATAGAAATTATGTTTGAAAAGTATCTCTTTTTTTCCTGCTGAGATTGATAATGTCTGGAGAAGAGGTGAAGACTGAAAGAGACTCATTAATTTTGAAAAACTTGTGGTTTCATCTATCTTAGGGTAAATACTCCTATATCTTAGAGTTACAGAAGACACAGGCATGGCCATCCTCCCACTGTTACTCCAATCCAGTTGCATTTTGAAGGAGTAGGGCAGAAGGCACGCTTGAGTCAGGTTGGAGACAGTAAAATGTAGTGGTAACAATCTTCATATTGGGTGACTCATCACAGCTTAGCTGCTGAAATGTAGGAAGAGAAAAAGTGAAGTTTTAAATGTAAAGTCTATGGGGTTGATCTAATAAGAGGAGCACATTTTATCATTCTTATTAGGTTATCTAAGAGATTTTGAACTCTGAAAGTTATATAGAGAGAACTGAAGCTATTTAAGGACAATACATTGGTCACTACGAAAGTTTTGAGACTGTGCTCTGGTCCATTATTATTTTTAAGTAACATAGTGGGCTGCATCATTTCTGATTCACCCTTTCACCCATGCAACTTGTTTGGATGGTCAGTGTTGCTGGGACATCTTCATTTGTTTTGGTATGCATGGATTTTACATTTCTTAATTTTTGTGTATCTCAAGCCCACATATAATAATAGACAGAGTTTGAAGGAAGATATTCAATGATTTCCAATAACTTGCAATAAAGAAGTAACTGAGTATAGAAAATATGCAGTTGAGGCAAAGAATGGTGTACTGGGAGTAAGTCTGCAGAATTAAGATATCTATATATAAAGGCAAATCTAAGGAGTAACCACAGGAATGATTCACTGAAGTAGACTGGACGTGACCATTTAAATTAAAGTTCCCAAAACTCTTGCAAGCCTCACTGGCGAAAGAAGTGCATTTGTTAAATGTGTTACATGGGGGTATGTGGGAATTGCTGATGATGACTAAAATTTCATCTCTTTTTTTATTGCCAATATTCTAGAAATGTCTGACCTGTGATTCAGACTTTAAATATATCAAGTATACCCACATGAACTCCCTGTACAACCTCGCTTGTTGATCCTAAAAAGATTCTAAAACTGTCAAGCTAATGGCATAGATAAGTTAAGGAAAACAGAAATAACTCTGTGAGTTTCACTGAACAAGTTTCCTTTTGGCAATGAAAGTTTCCATTGCCAAGGCAAAGGTGTCACACAGCATCTAACTTCTTTTATTCCAACTCAGAGGCAAAGCCTCATTTCACCTTTTCCTCTAAGAAGCTGAAAAGGTCAAATGGTGTCAGTTTTTGTCGGAAAAGGATTTAAAGTGACTAAAACGTTGGTTAACTGTGAAAAGTGCTTTCACTTTTGTAAATTTTATAAAAATGAGCCCTAGTTTAGCCCCCAAAGTGACACGTTTAACTACATTTTTATTCACTTTTCAGTTAAAATTAAAATATGAAAAAGATAATTTGTTTTTGAACTTAGCCTTTCTGATGAAGGAAGCTTTACATGGAAGAATTATTCATGTTTCTTTTATGTTTTCTTGTGTCTCTCTAAGATGATTCCTAATGAATTGCCAAATGTAGGTTTGAGACTAGAATTTATGGACCACATTTATTCATTCCAGTCAAATGCCACAGAAAAGAACAGCAACAAATCAAAGTTAATTTGTAATTGAAACCAACTATTACTAAAAGCAATTTAGCTTTAAAGAACCTTGACATGCTCAAAAGATGAATTGCTTGATTCAGCTTTGTTATTTAAAATTATTTTTAATCACTTAGTAGAAGAGAAGGTTAAACTTAGGAAGGCCAGACAGGAATGGACTCTATTTCATGTTCTTTTTAATACTCAAAGAATAAAATACCTTTTGAAGATGAATTAAAGTTTATTTCATGGAATCATGAGAGCATTGAGTGAAGTTTTAAAGCAATCGCTATTTTGTAAGTGTGAATGTAACATAAAACTTTGTAAATGGAAAAAAGTAAATTTACATGGTCGCCTTGCACTTTAATTTTCTCCCTCTAAATACCTACCAAATTATCCCTTGCTTTCCTCATGCATTAGGTCTATGACATATATGAAGGAGAAAGAGAGTAAATTATAAACTCATAATTTTGCTGGTAACTTAATATTTTACAAATGCTCATAACTTCATTCACACTCTTTACTATTCAAGAGCTGTACTTAATTCAGCTTAATTTAAGCATTAGGGGACAAATGTTCTAGTGTCAGTCTCAGCAACAGGTAATTTCTGTTCTTTTGTTCTCAGTATTTTATTATACAAAATTTCAAACACATTTTAATGTCAGAAGAATTACATAGTAAATACCCATATACCCAACACTGGATTCTACCATTTTATTTTATTATTGATAAAGCAATATGTTTCTTTATCAAATGTGTGTCCCCTTTTTCATCCTTGTATTCATCTTTCATCCAGTTATGTTATTTTTCTGATGCTGTTCAAATGAATACCTGATATCAGTAATTATCCACTTAAATATTTTATCATTCTTTTTTGAAAAAACTTCCATGCAAAACATACACAAATATTAACTATATACATTTTTTATTTTATTTCAGAATATTACAGCTGTACAAATGTTTGGTTACATGGATTTCTTCTGTACTGCTTGAACCAAAGTTACAGTGTCCATCACCCAGACAATGTGCCTCGTACCCTTTGGGTGTGATTTCACCCATCCCCTTCTCCTCCCTCCCACTTCCTTGATTTCCATTGAGTTTTACTTCTGTCTGTTTTATTAAAATGTGTGTTAATACAGCAACCTAGGTGAATATATAAACTCAAGGTTTGCTCAATTAGAAATAATAAACTTTCTTGACGCATCTGTTGATATGCACCTTGTGTACATCACGTTTCTCCAGCCAGAGAATTCGAGTGAGACAGGACCACTAAGCCTGCCCCTTCAGTACTGGCTGTCCCTGCTTTTTGTGAATTTGGTTCCCTCTATACTGGTCCAGGAAGATAGGGTAGCTTTAGTAGCAAATACAGTATAAAAGCTCCAAGTTAATAGTTGACTTTGGCAAGAGATTTTCAAAACCAAGAATTCAGTGAAAAGAAGAAAAACATCTTGATTTTTGGAACATTTGATGATCATTTTGATTAATATTCTCTGTATGAGTAATTAGGATGCTCTCATGAAATTTAGCAATAGAAATACTTACCTAATGTACATGAAAGTGTTTCTGTATTTTCATATGGAATAATTAAGTTTGGGAGTAATGAAAGAAATTAAGCTGCTAAAACATTATAGAAAGTAGTACGTGTTTCTTGTACAAGTCCTGAGACAGATTAAAGGACAATATTTCAATGGGAATTTCATTGAAGTATAGAGGACAAGGAGTTAAGAACTTGCCACTACCTCCTTCATTCATGATACTTTTCTTCTATCTTGTATGAAAACTTATTTTTTTAAGAAATAGTAGAGGAAGAAAGGAGGGAAGAAAGAAAAGAGACTGACATGACCATAGAAAATATTAATCTAGACGGAAGGAGGGTAAAAGGCGGAGCACACCTATGGAGCATGTGGCAAGGCTACAAGTCGAATCTGTCAAGTGTAGAATGTAAATGTCTTAACACAATAACCAAGTAAATGAGGTGAAAGCTATGTTGGTTGGTTTGATGTAACGTCAGATTGTATTAAAAAAATCAACACGTTGTACCCCACATATGCATGAATGTATTCATGATCTATGTGTATTTGACTTAATAAAAAAATAAAAATAAAAAAAATTTAAAAAAGAAAATATTAATATGGGAGTATCACAGTAAATGCATGTGAACATGTAGGTTAGGACCAGTTTCCAGAACGCACTGGAATATGGCCTGAGGATTAGTATCAAGTGTGGCTTTAGCAGTAATAACCGGGATCGTCCTGTAGGATTCCACCTTTATATCTGTGCAAATTTAAGAAGTGTGCGTTCAGTTTTGTTCCAGAGACCTATGGTGTATGGTGAAGTCTGGGCTTGTAGTGTATTCACCACCTGAGTAATGTGCATTATACCCCGTAAGTAATTCCTTGTCACTCACCCTCTCCCACCCTCCCACTGCTCTTCAGAGTCTCCAGTAACTATTATTCCACGTAACCCTCTCTGTCTGTGTAAACACCATTCAGTTCACACTTACAAACAAGGAACTGCAGCATTTCATTTTCCTTTTTCTCCCTTGTTTCACTTAACGCCCTCCAGTTCTGTCCATATTGCTGCCAAAGGCCCCCTTCATTTTGCTCTATGGATGAATATATTCCACTGTGTGTTCGTGTGTATAGGGGGGCATTTCTCATCCGTCATCTGTTGATGGACATCATGTTGACTCCTTATCATTGCTGTTGTGAATAGTGGTGTGAGGAACGTAAAGTGCACATCACTTTTTGGTAGAATGATTTAGTTTCCTTTGATTAGGCATCCAGTAGTAGAATTGCTAGATAGAACGGTAGCAATTCTATCCTTATTCTTACTTTTATTCTTTGAAAAAGCTTCATATGATTCTCTACAGAGACTGTGGTCATGTATAAGTGTTCCATTTTCTCTGTATCCTCACTAACATTTATTATTTTTGGCTTTTTTAAATGATAGCTATTCTAAATGATTATTATAGATTTCATTTTGGTCTTAATTTGCATTTATCTGATAATTATTCTAAGCATTTCTTCATATGCATGTTCACCAGTTGTGTGATTTCTTATGAAAAATATCTATTCATGTCATTTGTTCGCTTTTTAAAAGTGTTATTTTAGAGCTATCTGGGTTTTTTTTCGTTTTGTTTTTAAGTAGAGTTTCATGTAAATCTGGATATTAATCCCCTGTTGGTTGCATAATTTGCAAATATTTTCTGCCATTTTTCAGGTTTTCTCTCCCCTGTTGATTATTTCTTTTACTATGCAGAATCTTTTTAGTTTAATTAAATCCCTTGTCTGGATTTGGTTTTGTTTTTTAGGTTTTTGAAGTCTTAGTCATGAATTCTTTGTCTAGACCAGTGGCATCTTCCTAATGCCTCCAAATGTCACAACCCATTAATACAAGTTCCTCATGTTGTGGTGACCCTCAACCATAAAATTATTTTTGTTGCCACTTCATAACTGTAATTTTGCTGCTGTTATGAATCATAATGAAAATATCTGGTATGCTGGATGTATTTTCATTGTTACAAAGGGGTCATGCCCCACAGGTTGAGAACTGCTGGTCTAGACCAATATTCAGAAGAGTTTTCTCTAAGTATTTTACTAGTACTTTGATAGTTTCAGGTCTTAGATTTAAATGTTTACTTTGTCTTGCATTGATTTTTGTATATAGCCAGATGTGAGAGTCTGGTTTCATTCTTCTGCATATGATAATTCCAATTCCTTTTTCCTAGTACCATTTATTGAAAAGGGCACCTTTTCCCTCAAGGTCTATTTGGTAATTCCTCCCATGCAGCTTTTGCTTCTAGAAGTCCTGTTTTTCTGTTGTTGTTGTTTTATTTTTGTATTTTTTAGAAAGATACCTGTTTCCTTGGTATATTATTCAGTCATATCCTGAATTGATTTTCTACTTTCTTTGTATCAGTTTTCAGATTTCTTCTGCATCTCAGTGAGCTTTTTAAAAATCGCCATTCTTCATCTGGCATTTCTCAAATGTTTCCTTTTGGTTGGATCTATTGCTAGAGAATTACTCTGTTCTTTGTGAGATGATTTTTCACATTTACAATATTATTATACTATTTTCTGCACATCTGGAGAAATTGTCACTTCTCATTTTAAATTCGCTATTGTTTCAGAAGCACCTTTGCACCTGAGGATGTGACTATGATTTATGTTGAATAAGGCTGTTTGGCTTTGTCTCTGAACACAATTTGTGTTGAAAACACCGTGTGATTCCCTTGGTTATAAATAGCCTTGGTACGGTGGCTTTCTCAGGTGACCATTGTGATAGCTACATGCCAGGTGGGTGAGCAGGGACATGACCTCCCAAGTAGGTGGCATCTTGGTGGCACCAGGTGACGGTGGCAGCAGATGTCACGAGAGCACTGTCTCCTTCCCAAATTGCTATCCCTCTGTGTTAGCAGAGACTGTAATGGGCACATCAGATTGAGCTTGCAAGCAAGAGCAAGCCGTGGTGACAGCAGTAGCCTTCAGGCTTGACCTTTCCTGAGGAGGAGAAGTGCTCGTTTGTCCAGCCAATGCCTTAGCGCACGGAAGGTGTCCTAGTGTGGGCACCGCAAGTCTCCGAGGTGGAAGGTAAAGGTGAGCCCAGGTAGGACTGCAAACACGGCCCTGATGGAGGGCCAGGTGCAGTTCTCAGGCCCCTGGGAGATGCCAGGTGAGAAGTGGAGCAGCTGCCACCATGCCAGCTTCAGCTGAAGCCAGAGGGCAGTCCTGGTGCCACAGCCCAGCAAGCCAGGACCTGCTTCTCTCTCAGGCGCCGAGCCTGGTGCGGCTCCTTCTCCCAGCTCAGGCAGCCCATTGGGGCAGTTAGTTACATCATACCCAGTTTGCTTTTAGTTTGCAAAATGAGATTATAAAACTAACCCTAACCACTTAGATTGAAACCATACTTCTCAGGCAAATCTCCTGCTCTGGTCCCAAGAAGGGAGGGAAGCCAGTCCTTACTCCAGAGGGTAGAGCCGCCGCCACACTCATTCCTCATTTCAGGCTGTGAGGGCCCTTCCTTGACTGAGACCCAGATCATAATCCCTGTCCCGAAACCCAGATCACAATCCCAGTCCTGAGGCCCAGATCACAATCCCAGACCAAGACACAGATCACAATCCCAGGCCCAAGGCCCAGATCACAATCCCAAACCCAAGGCACAGATCACAATTCCTGTCCAGAGACACAGATCGCAATCCCAGGCCCCAGGCCCAAATCACAATCCCAGACCAAGACACAGATCACAACCCCAGGCCCAAGACCCAGATCACAATCTCAGACCTGAGGCCCAGATCACAATCCCAGACTGAGACTCAGATCACA
Source organism: Otolemur garnettii (assembly GCF_000181295.1). Classification (NCBI taxonomy): domain Eukaryota; kingdom Metazoa; phylum Chordata; class Mammalia; order Primates; family Galagidae; genus Otolemur; species Otolemur garnettii. Next base: position 13,697,075 of record NW_003852425.1, on the reverse strand, counting down.
ATCCCAAGCCCAAGGCCCAGATCACAATCCCAAACCCAAGGCACAGATCACAATCTCAGGCCTGAGGCCCAGATCACAATCCCAGACCAAGACACAGATCACTACCCCAGGTCTGAGGCCCACATCACAATCCCAGGCCCACGATCCAGATCACAATCCCAGGCAGGCCCCAGGCCCAGATCACAATCCCAGGTCTGAGGCCCAGATCACAATCCCAGGCCCGAGACCCAGACAGATCACAATCCCAGGTCCGAGGCCCAGATCACAATCCCAGGCAGGCCCCAGGCCCAGATCACAATCCCAGGCCCCAGGCCCAGAGCACAATCCCAGGCAGGCCCCAGGCCCAGATCACAATCCCTGGCCTGAGACTCTCATGGCAGCAACTGCTGCTCCCCCAGCTGGCAGCAACCCCCACAGGGTGCTATGGGCTTAGATGAAAGACTATTTCCTCCTATCTTTCCCCGGGTCTTGGTCTGGGGGCATGCGTGGGACACTTCCCAGTTCTGATCTTACCTGTGGTCTGCCAGCTGCTCTCCAGGTTAGATTCGGGGGTTGATGTCCAAGGTGCGCCCCTCTAGCCTGGACAGCACAGCTCCGCAGGGGGCAGGCGCATGGGAGTTGCTCACCGCTCCCCTCCTGCACCGTGGATTTGCTCGTTGATTTGTGCCAGGCCCCCACTCAGGTTACCTGCTTGCCTTCTTGTTCTCATTATCTAAAGTTTCGGTTTTTTCTATTTCTTTTTTTTCACTTTTCTGATGAACTTCCCTAGTCCTTTTGTATTAAAGTCACATTGTGAATCTCTACACACTGTTTTTGCTCCTTGGCGGTGGGGAAGGCCTGATGAAGAAGCCTGCAGCTCTTGTCTTCTGATCTGCTTATTTTTAGGTTCTAGTCATGTTGGAGCCTCAAGGGCCAACCTAGTTAACAATGAGTCAGACAACAATGTATATTCTTTGTGTGTGCTCTAACCTGGACACTGCCTAGTAGAGGCTAGAAGGAATTACATACTATCATTTTCTGAATCACGAAAATCATTATTTACTAGAAAGACTACGAATTGGTGCCATAGGAGAAAACAGACTATATGTCTTAACAGTCCATCTCAAATTCAGTTGGCTAGTCAAATAAGTGGCTAGTAAGTGGACCACATTTAGAATATTTTCTCATTTTGGCAAATGGTCATAGTATACCATTGAAAGCTTCTCAGCAAATGAACTCCGAGACAAGTCAAAAGATGCTGAATTCGTTAATAAATGTAAGAAATAGTTTTTGCTTATGGCACTTACTCTTCTGCTCTGGAGTATGTCCTGTTAGCGAGACTTTTTTCTTCACAATACTCCTGTGAGGTAAGAAAGTCTTGCTGGTAGCCAGCTCTCCTTTATGTATCTAATACCAGCCATCTGAAGGTCATTTGAGCCCACTTTGTGACAAAGGTCTAATTTCCTCCTGCTTCAGGGTAGAGCTTTTCTGGACTGAGCACTACTTAGCATGCTCTAAACATCAGAATATTTATTTTTGGTCTGTACACAGAACAAGATAGTCTTTAAAGGGTATTTCTATGTATTTGCATAAAGTTTTATGGCCTCACAGTCTTTGCAGTCAATCTCACTTGTGGATTCTTTAGTCCCTCACAAATACCCTTTATAGAAAAAGACTCTGGGAAGAACTACCAGAGCTGAAAGTTAGGCTCCGTTTTCTTATTTGCATGTTAATACCTAGAATACTCTTCAAGTTTATTCAGGGTGGCGGTTTCATAGTGGAAATGCCATCTGAACTCTGAGAATAAACTAAAACGCCTTGTGTAGACCTGGGAGCTCCCTGAGTTCTTTTCTGTAAATGAAAGTGATCATAAAAAGCTCAACGTCTCTAAGGAAAAACAAAAGAACAGACTCTCTTTTTATATGCAAATACAGGAACTCAACATCAACATTGTGTTAACTCCTAATCTTTTTTTTTTGCAAATTTTTAATTTTGTGATCCCATTTCTCTGCCAAACTGCATTAGTTTCATTGTTTATAAATCAGCCCTGAATTCCCTGAGGCAGACAGGCCGGGCAGTAAGCTTACTACAGTCTTAAATTGTATTAGCCTTAAGCTTCTTTGTCAGAGAAGTCTGTAGACAGTTTCCATGGGGGAGAGAGAAGCAAAAAATTAATCATACATGGCTAATTACGTGGGAATAACACGAAATTGGGAAAATACTTGCTCTTTTATTCCTTCCTGTGTTCAGGAGCCTCTGACCTGACAGGCTGGACTGTAGGGCACAAAGGATCCATTTTGGAAACATACAGATGGAAAGTGCCTATTGCGCCTGGTAGAACATTCCCTGCTTTTAAAGTTCCAGCGCCTTCCAGTCCACCATCATGTTTTCTATCTAATAATAACTTGTTTCAAGTCGAATCACCATGGTTGACTGCACCCTATCACACCTTCGGATTAGGAAAGTGAAACTTAGAAGTAGTTGTGAAGTATTTCTTGATTATTCACAAGTTAACTCCTAATTGAAATAGGCTGAAGTAAAACACCCAGTTCATCCCAGCATACAGCTAGAGCACCCAACTATGGTTCAACAAATCGACCTTCAGAGATGATTAGGACCTTCACAGTTACTAACATCAGTGAAGCATTCTTTTCTCATCTTTTTTTTTTTTCCTCAGTGGAATTTGATGGTAAAACACTGGGGACGAGGGAACATTAAATCAAGTTCTTTGATAGTTTTCTGAACCAGATAGGAATAACAGATTAAATTATAATAAATTATAATGAAACATAATAAATTAGTTTTAGTTAATCAAAGCAAAATAGAACATTTCAGTTTTAATTTTAATTCTTGTTTATATATGGCTGCATTCTTAGAACAATAAAATTCTATTGGAACAAAGTCTACTGCTACGAATATATTAACATTTAATCTTTTTTGGTAAACATTCTATCGAATCTATATGTGTCGTGTTTTATAATTACTGAATGTTTTAATAACTTCAGATTTCTGTATTTCGTACTAAAGTTACATTGACAGTAAAAACGTTGAACTGATATACATTCCAGAGGAGGCAACAATTTATTCATTAACACTGATGCTAAAACTCACATTCCTAAATTTTAGGACTGGGAAGTGAGATTTAGCTGCAAACAATGACAGTTACAGCCATTATCTCTTGTGTAATCTGAGGAGCGGAGAAGAGGCCCTTCAGGATATTTGATAACACAGAGAACTACATTTGTAGTGTGCATGAAATTGTGTAAATAATCTACATCTGTTCTGATAAATATACTCAGATACAAATGAGTTTTGCAAAATTTTTACATCAATGTAATTTAATATTTTGGAGAAGAACCGTATGTATTCCTTTATAAATAGATACCTTTTGAACATAGAATCAATGGCTGGAAAAAGACTTTAATAGGACTTAAAGTTCACATTTCAAATAAAATATCTTCCAGGAACGTGAGTCCTGAATTTAGAATTCCCTTTGCCTTCTTCCTATCAATAGAAATTTTTCCATACCAGGCAGTTTACATTTCAGTGCTGGGGAGTTCTAGATGATGACAACTTCTTTCTAATATTGACCCCAAATTTGACCTTAATTGCTATCAATAATAAATTGGTACCAATTTAGAAAGAATATAATCAGTTTTATGTATTAAAAACTTTAAATGTTTAAAGATATTTAACATTGCTTCGACATTTTCAGTATATGATTAAAAAAAATCATAGGATCCAGAGAGTATCACAGTTTTCTCTATTCATGTATGGCCGTCTTCCTTGGCAAACTATATGTATCACTATGGAAGGCTAGCAGAGATAATTTAGCAAATATCTATCACTGATTGGATTCCAGGCTGCTATGTTTTGTTGATATGGTCTGTATCATCCTTGTCAGGTTAACTTTTGCTTCAGGCCCTTGTTTTTGCTTAAGACATCCTGTTATCTTGTAATGTTTATAATGTACTTGTGGAGGAAAACAAAGACTTTTGCATGTAACTGAAGGGAGTACTCTTGCAAAAATAACAGGAAAATTCCTAATCCTGTAATTTTCTAGGAGTAAAGATCAGTGCTATGAGTTCTTCTGATGTCAGGTACCCTGTGAGAGTTCTGTTCTGCACAACTTCTGAATAAGTGAATGGACAGGAAAGAAAAATAGATCTTTCTCTTTTAAAATTGTTTTTGAGAATCTGTTTTTCATGAGTTCACAAACAACCAGGACAGAGCTTCAGACTACAGCCATGTCTCTGGGAGACCTATCTCTCCTGTGTTAATCGGCAGTGAGAATGGGGACCCAAGACCCCAAGGGAGAGCACCCCCAGAAAAGGGGAAAAACAGACAAATACACTGAGCAAGGTGGAAAAAAAAAACAATTTAGCTAGCTCACTTTAAAAGTGACAGTTAAATTATTTGTCTGGGCAGTTTCTGCTTTTACTAAAGCTTAACCTGTGAGAGATACAGCTTGCAGACACCCCTACTGGGTCTGTAAGCACTCAGGACAATGGCGGTAACAGAAGCTGTGTGTAAGGCCTGGGAAGGACCATTAACCAGGCTGATCTCTGCCCCCTCAATAGTCAACAACCTTCCAGAAGCAAATATCCACTGTGGGGACTTGTATTACAGCCAGGGCAGAGGTCAAGGGAACAGCTTGAACCCTGAGATATGGGCAGGTGGGCTTATACCCTAACCAAGGAGGGACATGCCTCCATGTGGAGATTAGGAGAAAATTCCTCTTTTCCATGGAGTCTTCAGAGGAGACCTAGCACTACTGTGTCTGTTCCACAGAGAAACCAGAGGAATCTAACCTCCCCGGGGCAAGGGATCTGTGTGTGTGACCCCAGACAGGAGCTGTCCACACACAATGCACCAGTTCTGGATTTCTCAAGGCTGCCCCGACCCTTAGAGTTACCATTATAGATAGAATAAGAACCGACAAGCTTCCTCAGAGAAATTGCGGACGTTTGGTCCCTTCCTCAGTTTACCCCTCAGCTAAGTGAGAAAATAGCCTTCAATACAAGCTTGGTGGAACTCACGCTCAGGGCCACTCACTGAAGCCCCACAAGTTAGCAGTGGACTCCTGTGCCCGCTCTTTAAAACTTGTATTCCGTATATCCTGCCTCTTTATCTCCCACTGTTTGTACTTTCGCTTTTTCCCCAGCTGACCTCCCCCCATTTCCACAGGTCCCGCCCTGGGGGCACGACCCCAGCATTAATCCCATCTCCAAAGAAAGGCCGAGTGGCTGGCTCTTAGACTGGGACATCTGGTCCAGCCTGCTTCTGTTGTCTACTTGCTGCCCAGAAGAAAGACAGAAGCTGATGCAGCAGTTCTCAACTGTACCCACCAATTTACACCCCCCTTTGAAACCTTCCAGCCACCTGGCCTCAGCTGTTCATCCCCTCTCTTTCCTGGGGATGCCACACCAGCTGCCTCCTTGCTCTCTCTTCTCCCTCTGTTTCCCCACTCTCTTTCACTTTCTCACCTCCTCTTTCCTTCTAAGAAGATAATATAAATTTTATATCCTAATCTTTGTCTGAAGAAGCCTTTCTCAAACTCACAGGTACTAGCTCTGCACTGGATCACACCCAAACAGTAAATAACCAAAGTTCATTAAATCGACTTTAATTTTAGACTGAGCAAACTCAAAGAGCTATAGGATGAGGTTTTATTCAGTCATTCTTTACTGTATACACAAACACGATGTGAGGTATTTTCTACTAATAAATAGCTGAGGTGGTTATAGCCTACCCAGAGCGTGAATACCGTCTGTGAGGTTGCATCATAGGTGAAAGTTCTTTCTTACTTTCTGATCATATACGCGTAAATCTGTTTTACACACATACCACTCATTTATTTAATTATTTTTTGGTAATAAATCTTCAAATTATTTGAAGAAAATCAGTTATAAAAACTTTTAAGTTACCACAAAGTAATAACAGGAAAATCAGAAATAATAAAACAAAAATCAGGAGTATTGAATTTTTGTTTGTTTGTAAGTTATGGCTTTATTTAAAATACAGTTTCACATAACTGTGAATGCCAAAGTCTTTTTTTCTTTTAATGTCAAAATTTTTTGAGGAGAGAGTCTTGAGGAACTTATGTGGTATGCGTACTACCACACAAAGCACATTTAAATTGTACCAGAAATTTTTACAAAATGTAAAACCCACCTTTACTATTTGCGTGAACATACTACCAACAAAGCTAAATAAGTGTTGAAAGTTATCTGAGGGTCCTCAGTGTTATTTTGAAACCATAGAATTCTAATTCTGATTGCACAACAAGATGACTGGTAAGAAAATCAATATATAGATTGCATAGTTGCAATAAGCACTTTTAGGTGATAGAACAGGGCATTTCAGTTGTTAAAATTAGGAGAAAAATGTTAATTTTTTTTGAGATTCCAATTCCCCCCTAAACTTATTTCAAGTGTTTTATTTTAGTAAGTTGTGAAGCTGTTTTAGTTTCACCACAAATAACTTCATAATTTTCAATTTATAGTGCCAAGTCATACATTTCAAAGTAAAAAGGCAGCGGCAGCCATATACTATGCTCAGTATTTTTAATGTGTCCCAGTATGGAACCACAATTTTAGTTCATTTGCTGACATTACGTTTTTAAGAAATGTATATTTATTCAGAACAAAGGGAAAAAAGTTTAGAGAGCTAAGATTTAAAAAGCAGTTGCCTTAAACATTGAGGCTTCATGATGAAAGGGAAAATGTGATTGTCTACTCATTATATGATATTTTATTGAGCAGCCATATAAAGAAATGCATTTATACTTATTCCAAATATTTCTCCATTTTAACAGACATCATCCACTAGAAAAAGAAGTTTTAACTTTAATGTCAATTTAGTTTCAAATATTTTCTAACTTCTTTGTGCATTTCAGTTAAATTCTATATCTGGTAATCCTTTAAAACTATAGGATTAATTAAAGGTCCTAGTCAGAATATTAGAAATACTTTGGAGAGTAGTATACAAGTTATTTGAGAAGTCAACCTAAAGATTTGACCTGAATATCTCATTAACAGCAAACAACAAAACAATTATTTAGGATCATACTAAATGAAAAGTACATAAGACCTATAAAATGAAAACTACAAAACATTGCTGAGATAAATGTTTAAAATTTCAAATAAATGGAGATCAGTAATTTGAAAATTGACTTTAAAATTCAGTATGAAGAGTCATTGCTCAGGAGGCTATAGATTTAGCACAGTTCCACTGATAATGCTGAGACCCTTTTCCCCATAGAAATCACATTAATTTAAATTTATTATTATGAAATATAAAGGACCAAGAGTAGTTAAAATGATCTTGAAAAGGAACAAAGTTTGATGACTTACTTGGCTTCATTCTAAGGTTTCTTTATAGAGCAATTGATAGAGTTTAGTATCTGTGTAAGGATAAACAAATCAATTAATGTAACACAAGAGAAAGGTCAGAAACAGGCATATGGTGGGCTTTCTACAGGCATGCCAACTTTACTCACTGGAGAATAATACTCCTTTTCAAGAAATGTTGCTAAAATATTTTAAAATGTGCATGGGAAGAATAAAAAAAGATCTTCAACCACTATCACACATGAAATATAGCCTACACTCAAAAGTATGAGTTAATACATAAAGTTTCTCAGAGAATTATGTGAAACTACCTTAATGGGCTTGATATGGACAAAGATTTGTTTGGTTTTGGTGTTTTTTTTTTTCTTTCTAAGATTGAGAGTCCCAGTGTTACCTTGGGCTCTAGTGCTGTGTCCTGATCATACCTTGCTATAGTCTGGAACTCTTGGGCTCAAGAGATCATCCAGCATCCACCCCCAGAGTAGGTGGATGACACCTGCATGTCCCAAAGACTGGCTAGTTTGTTTGTTTGTTTGTTTGTTTTCCGTAGAGACAGTATCTCACTCTGTTGCCCAAGGTGGTTTTAAAACTCTTGCCTCAAGAAAGCTCTCCCTTCAGAGACCCAAAAGTGGTGAAATTACAGGTGTAAGCCACTGCATCTGGCCTTTGCAAAGTTTTCATACATAAGACACATACACAAAAATAGTACTTACACACAATAAAACATTCCCATCTAAAACAGCAGTCAAAAGTTGAATTGATTGGAGAATGTTACGAAATATGTAAACCTGAAAAATAAATAACATGTAGGATAGAAAATAAACACCCATAACAAAATAATATATACTACATACAAAAATAAAACAGTGAAATGATTAAAAAATGGACAAAAGACTTGTGCAAACATTACAAAAGGAAATACTATATTGATTGAATATCTCATGAAAAGTGTCCTTAAAGTAAATCATGGCAAAATGTATGCGCAAACCAAAATTCACATCTCACATTTCACAAAAGGGCTAACATTCTAAAACTTACAATTCCGACAATTCTAAGTTTGTGTCGGCAAAGATGTGGAGCAACTGGAAACCTAAAATTGTTTTGTGACACCATAACAATGCAAACTGACAAATTCTATTTCAGTTCCCTTAAAAAACAGTCAATGTTGACCAACTAATTTTTCTACATAAATTTCAAATTTAGGTACACAAAATACCTCCATAACTTCTTATAAAGCAACTTTTGTTCATAATAGGCATAGAACTAGAAGCAACCCAAATGTCTGTAATAGCATCAGGATAAATAAATGTAGGTATATTCTCTGACTAGAACAATTAATTGATTAATATAATTAATTACTTATGGGTAATTAATAAGTGACATTATATACTCAATGGCATGCACAAATCTCAAAATACCTTGAGTTTAAAAAGTCTCATGCTAAAAATGTATATTTAGTATAATTTAATTTTATGAAATTCAAAATCAAGCAAATATTATCATGATAGAAATCCAGAGAGTTGAATTTGGAGTTGAAGAATTGACTGGAAATATGAACAAAGAAATTTTCTGAAATGATAGAACTGTTTTATATCTTGATTATCCATTTGGATAGGCAGATATGTTCATCAAAGTCCATTAAACTGTATACTCAACTGTATTTCAAACATTTATGAACAAAATAAATATAAAAATTATGGATATTACAATTCTATATAGCATTAAAATGGAATATTAAAAGGAAAAATTTAAAATATGAAAATTGCTAAAATATTTATCTCATTTCTCCCCAAATTGGAGATAATGTATTAATTTAAGCACTATGCTCATGTGGTAATAACTTTTAGGAATAATTATTGAGGTTTATAGGAGTTGATAAATGTTTCCTTTTCAGTCTATCTATCATGTGATGGATCCAGTTACATGATAAATCTATGTGAGGTCTGAAAATTAAGTTCACTTTTGAACTACTTCCTTTGGAAGCTATGCACCAATGCCAGAGCCTAGTCCACCCTTCAAGGCAATTTTGGGGCTCTTTCTGAAATGATCATTACAGCTGCTGTCCTATGAGGTCTCACAAGTTCATGAATTTGCCACCATTTGTCAGCACTGTACAGACAACTCTGTAAGGTTTCAGAACCTTGGTATATCAGGGTCTCATAGCTGTGCCCATGTTGACATGTGGCAGTGTCTTGCTAAGTGGTGTTCCAATGGTCATTCCAAAAAAGAGTTCCAAAATAGCTTTTAAGGATGGACTAGGTACTGGTGTTGGGGCATAGCTTCCCAAGGGGAGTACTTTGAAGGTAACCATAGTGATTTTTCAGCAATAAGTTATGTAGCCCTTTTTTCTAGCAGGAGTTTGTGAACTTAATTGGCAGACGTCTTATGTTCAGAAGCTCAATAAAATATCTACCATTTAAAATTGATTACATGAATGGTCTCTATCTTTTAATTTATATTTTAATAATACATCTAACATTATAGCCCATTTTTTGTTTAAAAAATTTGTTCAACAAAAACTTACTGAACACCTATTGTAAGCAAGGAATTGCTCTCACTGTTTAAGACAAAGCAGAAACAAAATAAAGTCCATAATCTCACAAAACTTATTTTTTTTAAATAGGAAAGACCACAAATGAACAAAATAAGAAAACACAGATGTTCTGTAATGTCAGATACTGATGAGTGATGTGATGAAAAACAAGGTGTGGTCAGGGACTCCAACAGGAACATAACCTCTCAGAATAACTGGTCAGTCATGACCCACCACCTCAAAGGGAAAGAGTGAAGAGAACCGAGCCATCAACCATTTAGACACATGATACACCACAGCTACCAAAACTTGTAGCCAACAGAAATGCAGATTTTAAATTTGCTTCTTTGCCAAAAAGATATTTCAAAATAAATTAAACTTAAATGACTTCAGTTCGGGCAAACAGTCTCCAGTTTACTACACATGCCCTAACTCCCTGTTTCCTGAAGATTGAGTGAAATCATACCATTTAGTTTGCCAATATTCACACATAGGCCCTGAGTTTGTTACATTGAGACATTCAAATAACTATTTTAATAAATAAGGCTAAGCTTAACATTAAATAAAATGTAAGGAGTATGAGAAGTAAAAGAAATACTAAAGAAATTCTGATTTAAAAGGAAAAACTTTTGAAGGTTTTTTTTTCCTGCCTGCATAATTAAGTTACCCTGTTTTACATGCCCTATATTGTCAGCTGAACATTCTTTCTGTCATTCATTTCTCTGCAGCTATTTTTATTGGTCCCTAATAATAGAAAGCCATTTCCATTCTAGAAGATGGCCTTGCCCCATATCTAAATAATTGGTGCCACGCAGCCAACTGAGACAGATTTTGACAGTTGTAATCTGGAAGCTCCATGATGGTACAGGATTGATAGTGGCTGGTAAATGAGGGTTGCAATCCACCTTGAAAACACTATTGAAGGTGATACTTGTTATTTGAAGAAAGTTTTAGAATCTCAGGTCTGTCTAGAAGTGATTTCTAGTACCATAGTCGGGCATAGTGTCCTTAGTTTTTCTGCACTGTGTGGTTGGTTCTCTTATGCCTTATGTTGGTTAGTGAGAAAATGTCTTTAGGGCTTTTGAAGAATGGTTGTGTTTTAGGAGTCCTTTCTCACTTCTGGCTGTCACTATATTTTATTTAAATAATGGGCCTGAACATGGTGCTGATTTCATTGTAAATTGGAAGAAACTCTTTGGTTTAAAATAATCACATGAATCAATGCCTATTCAAACTGTATATTTATGTCCCATAACTTTAACATTACCTTTCATATCTATAAGCATTTTAATGTAATCCTTCCTATTATTTCGCTTCCCTTTCATTTAATATGAAAAAGAATATTCATAATTACTTACCATAGCAACCAACATGGAAGGAAAATCAAATGCCAGACTGGCACAGAGTTCACGGTTGTTAAAATCATGCCAAACAGTTTGCAGTGTGACCCTGTGTGGTCATTTTAAGGCATTTGTATCCTGATGACAACAGTGAATGTGCTAGGAGAGAGATTTGGTTTTAATCAGCACATATGAATATCATCATCAACAACAACAATAACAACATTAACTCTCTGGACTGCCTCTGTAGAGGACCCAACGCCACCCTTCATGAGATGTTGATTCCACATAAATTGGGAATATTGATTGTATAGTGATGTAAGATGTTACCGGTGCTTTCACACTACACATGCATACATGCACAAATGCATGGTATGCTGCAGTGTACAAATCAGGAAAATATTTAATCTGCATCCACAAGTCTGTTGTGAAAATCAGTACAGGTGGAGTATCCTTTATCTGAAACACTTGGGGCAAGAAATGTTCTGATTGTGGATGGTTTTGGATTTTTGAAAATTTGCAAATACATAATGAGATATATTGGGGTTAGGACTTAAGTCTAAACATGAAATTCGTTTATGTTTCATACATAGCTTGTGCACACAGTTTGATGGTAATTTTAGTCAATATTTTTAATAATATTTTGAATGAAGCGAAGTTTGTATATATTGGACAATCTGTGGTTCTTTGACATTTCCATCATTCCTGACTCTGAATTTATATGCTACCAATAAGCACTAATTTTGTATATTTATTCATACATAAATACTTAAGTGACAAGGTATCGAGTTCAAGGAAACTAAGCAGCACAGCACCATCCTCAGAACACCTGTGTGACTCCTGAACGGCAGCAGCAATGACGATGGCACTTCCACTGTTGAGCTGCGATGTGGAGCTTTGATTAGCAGGTTACTATTCACTGTACTTCCAGGGGCGGAGCCCGGAGGTGGGTCGGCTAGGGATGAGGCGGCGTCCTGCTGGGTGCCTTTTGTAAATGTTTCCTCTAGAGCCATCTGCCTCATTAACAACCGATTTGTAGTTTCTCTATGATTTTGTAAATAGACATGATTTCTTGTTATGCTATGAATGAACACTGCTCTTGTCCTTCAATAAGCCCATCATGTATTTCCACTGTATTGTCTGTGTGCACTCTTTCTGCAATGCTAACAATGTCATCTTTATCCTCACTATTATTTGATCACTGTGATTCAGAACCATTTTGCCTTTTTCACCATTGGCCAAGGAATGAATAACTGAGCTTCATTATGAATGCCAAAACCTTCTTCACTGTCCACTCCTTCCAGCTCACTGACATGTTGTGAAGGCTTACATTTTTGCATACATAACATTAGTTTTTCTTACTTGACATGCAGAATCTCCAAAGGCACCACCTAACTCATCATCGTCATTGAACACAGTCACAGGCCAGAGGCTGTGCCAGTCACGCACCAGTGTCTTTGGTCACTGTGCTCTAAGCCTTGGCAAAGCATATACAGACAGAATCCTTTATGCTGAACTCCTTTTGAAAAATTTCCACATCCATGCTTCCATGCCTTGGTTTGCTACAACATGCTGTTCAAAAAATGTTTTATATGTATATATATATATACTCTTCATTGATCTAAAGATACCCTGGTTCCATGGCTGAATTAAAGAAGTAATATTTTGAGGAAAGTACATCGTATAAAATTATTTTTGATGAGAATTTCAGCTGGAAGATGAACACAACAGTTGTCAAGGAATAACAAAATCTTGCAGTTGATACCCAGTCTAGCTTTCCTGCTGTGGGCACAAGCTGCTGGTATAGAATGTCTGTTAAGTCAATCAGAAAATATGTCCCTTGTGATCTGTGCCTTTTTGTTAGCATAATAATAAACTTGTAAGACATTTTCTCCTTGAAAACAGTGGGGAAACAAGCTTTTGCTTATCACAACAAGTTTACACTTGTGGGTGCTTGCTACACAATACAGTTTTCTACCCTTGACATCCTCAGTTGCTTTGATGCTCTCATCACCTGTAGCCAGTGTATCTACGGGGCAATGACAACAAAGTAGTGATGTTTCAGCAGCAGTACAGGACTTGTTCTGGTGTCAGATTTCCATCAACAGTGATTTTGGCAGACTTGCCAGTAAATCGCTTACTGCTTCATGATCAGCAGAGGATCTATCGACACTAATCTTTAAGAAATCTAAGTCTTTAATTTTTGCATCAGCTTCTTTGGTATTTAGATTCTTTAAATTTTGAGTCCATCATGGTAGATTTTTGCTTGTTTCTTGATCAGCATACCATCAAGTGGCCTGCATTCACTGAAAAATTAACTCTTTTAATACACAATTGGGATCTTCATTATTAGCTTTATGGAGTGTTTTTTTCTATTTTTCATTGACTTTTGTTTGTCACTTTCAATGTGTAACTCCAACAGGGTATTCTTCAGATCATACATGGTAATCATCCCAACACCACACTTTTCGTAAGATGTTTCTAACTTACACCTCTATCCAGTTTCTCCAACAACTTGACTTTCTGCTCTATAAATAAATATAAATTTTTTCTTTTTCATATTACTGTTATCCATAGGGACATCTGTAGTCCTTTCTGAAGTGTTTAACAATATCTTTGTAGCATAGAGAAGAGAATAACCAAAAATAAATCCATGATGACTGATGTATGTAAGTGTTGGTTCCCATATATTCTCCCTTTCCCATAATGTGGGGAACTGGGTAAAACAGCTGAAATTCTACCCAGTAAGAGAATTTCTTATCAATCACTATTTTTCAAGACCATCTCTTAGCAGGACTGTGTTGCAGTCATGAACTTTTTTGCTTCTTCTCAATAAGTTTACCTATCTATGAACCAAAGTTACACTGTTGCCTTCCTATCAAGTGGCCACTGGGGACTTCTATCCATAGGTATCAAAGCAACAGTACAGATAGCATGAGGGTCCAGGGTACCTGTGAGTGCTGCTTCTTTGTGCCCTCTGGCCCTGCTCAGGCTTGATTCCTGATTATACTTCTAACTTTTTATTGATTGGTGTTCAGCCTTCCCATCTTCTAAGTATGATGATGGAAGTATCATAGAAATCAACTTATAGCAGGCAATTCCAGATGCCAGGTCACTTGGTGTACTGTGGCAGATAATTCTGGTAGCTCTTTCAGGGTTTAGTAGGATGCCGAAGGCTTTCTAACTCAAATTAACATAATTAGTTACTAGATGATCTGCATTGAGAATGGAACTGTGGAATATATGTTGTGATTCTCCCACAGGAGCTTGACAAACATTTCCCTTGGTGTCTTTTCCCAAAGTTAAAAACATTTCAAGAATAGGATTTGCTGGATCATATGGGCACTTCCCCATAATTTTGTGGGTTTTTTTTTTTTTTTTCCAGATTCACTTCGTCACTCAGTAGAGTGCTCTGGTGTCAGAGCTCACAGCTACCTCAAACTCTTGGGCTTAAGTAATTCTCCTTCCTCAGCCTTCCGAGTAGCTAGGACTACAGGCACCCAACACAAGCCCTGGCTATTTTTTGGAGATGGGGTTTTGCTCTTGTTTAGGCTAGTCTTGAATTCCTGAGCTCAAGTAATTTACATCCCTCTGCACCCCAGAGTGCTGAGTTTACAGGTGTAAGCCACCACACCTGGCTATCATAATTTTGTCATTCAAGAAGTATTATATAAGTGACATAATGTGGATGTGACCATTTGAGACTAGCCTTTCCTCAGTCAGCATTATGTCCTTGAGTTGTATACACGTTCTTGTGTGTATTAATACTCATTTCCTCACATTACAGAGTCACATTCCACAGGATGAATGCAGCACAATGTGCTAACAATCATCTATTTAAGGACATGTTGGTTATTTTCTGTTTTGGATTATTATGAGTAAAACTGCTACAAACAAGTATGCAGGCTTTTGTATGAACATAGTTTTTATTATTCTGGGATAAACACCCTAGAAAAAAAATTGCTAGGTTATATAGTATATGTATGTTTCTTCTTTTATGGAACTATTCTCAGAATAGCTATGCCTTTTTACATCCCCACCAAGAATGTCTGAGAGGTCATTTCTCCATCTCCTCCTCAGCCTTTGGTGTTACCACATTTCTTCCTCTCCCTCTTTTGCTCTCACTCTCACCCCTTCTTTATTCCTTTCTTTGGCTTTCCCAATGGGAGTATGGTGATTTCTCATTGTGGTTTTAATTTGCAATTCCCTAGTGGCTAGCAATGTTAAAAATTTTGATTTGCTTATTGGGTCGAGTATGTTAAAAAATGTTGAATAGACCCTGTTGGTAGATAATATTGTTAAATTCTATTTTCTTGCTGATTGTTAGTCTAGTTTTCTTGTCAGTTGTTAAGATGGGTATGGGAATGTCCAATCATAATGGTAAATTGGTCTATTTCCCATTTCAACTCTATCAGTCTTTGCTTTACATTGATTGGTGCAGACACATTTAGGATCGCCATGCATTGGTGGTGGGTTGCCGTATCATTCTGTAATATTTCTCTCTGTTCTAAACAATTTTATTTGCTCTAGGAAACACTTTGTCTGATATTCATGTGATTATTGCTGCAATATTTGCAAGTATACTTTCAATCTTTTTACTTAAACTTACCTACACCATTACATTTGAAGTAAATTTGTTACAGACAATGCATATTTTGGTTCTGCTGTTTTGTGGACTCTGTCAGTGTTTGACTTTTAATTGTTGTATTCAGGCTATTTTCATTTAATGTGACCATTTATATGTTAAGGCTTAAATCTGCCATCTGAATTTTTGTTTTCTGTTATTTGTTGCCGTCTTTCATCTGTTTTCTTTTTTCCTTTATTGCTTTCCTGTGGGCAACTTATGCATTTTGACTCACCATAGAGATGCTGAGTGTAACTTCAGTTGCTCTAAGTTTCATATTGTCTCTGCACAACTTTGGACACCCTGTTGATGTCAATATTTTTCCAGTTCAAGTGAAGTATAGACACCTTGCCGGTTTTTTTCTTTTACCCTTCTACATGTATAATGTATTTTCTCAAAATCTACTTAGATCTTTACATCTACTTACAGTGAGAATTACGTTAGACAGCTTTCTAATTATTGTTTTAAACATAAAACATATTTTAGAAGACTCAAAAGGAGAAATTCTATATTTCCCTATGATGTTGCTGTGTTCCCTCTTCTGAGTAGTGTAGAGTGATGACTTAGACCTTTACGTTCCCCTGTCGCTCACTCATGGATCTCCCTAGATCAATTTCCAGTCCTGCAAGCTCCATGCAAGCTCCATTTATTCCCTATATAAATGTATCATTTTTTATCTTTTATACTGTATTTTCACTGTTTTAGATACCATTGTGCTGTAATTGCCTATGGCATTCAGTACAGTGGTATGCTGCTCAGGTGTGTAGCCCAGGAACAGCAGGCTTACCGTGCGGCCTCCGTGTGTGATAGGATATGCCACAGAGGAGTGTGTGAATGCATTCTACAGTATTCACACAGTGATGAAATCACAAAAGGTCACAGTTCCCTTGAGGAGAATGGGTAGAAATAGTTACAGTTCGGTTACAATAATTTAATTAATAAGCTGACATGTAGGAAGAGTAAAAACAAAATGAGGGGAATCACACAGGAAGGGGGAAATGGAGCTAAGGTATGTTTAAAAATGGAATCAGAAAGAGGAAATTGGTAGAGAATTGAAGGGTGAAGATATGTTTCCTGGCCAGATGTTAGTAACTCTGTTATCTTGTGTAGCTAGCTTGGAGGTAGCAAGATGGCACATTTTGCTATGCAGACAGAATGTGAAATTGAAATATATTGGGCATAAAGTCATTCTATGGACTTCAGAGAAAAAAAAAATAACAATGGGAAGAGACAAGGATAGAAAACAAAGACCTTTTATATTAGCCCAAGGAGTTTGTTTTAAATATCAGTGGTTCCAACATGGATTATAGTCAGAATTTTTTGATGAATTTTGAAAAATAAGAATTTTGGGGGCCAAAACCCCTAAAGAATGTATTTTTTCAAAGGTGAGTGGTGTTGCTATCAACCAATTACAGGATTTCAGGAATAAGAGTTTGTATTGGATGAATTTTAATATGTTCAGAGTGTTAAGGGTAGCTAGGGGTACCATGTTATATAATTTGTGAAATATATAGAGTTATAATGTAATTGAGAAGAGTATTGCATTTAACCAGAAGTTTACAGTGAACAAGAAAATTGTTGTAAGCAGAGTGATGGTCCCTCAGTAATATCCAGGACCTAATTTCCAGAACTTATGGATATGTTATCTTAATGTGAAAAAAAGAGACTTTGCACATATGTTTAAATTAAGAATCTTGACATGGATATTCGCTGCTTATCTAAATGGGCCCAATATAATCACAAAGGTCCTTTTTCTTTTAGAGACAGTGTCTCACTCATTCTATTGCCGCAGACTAGAGTGCCTTGCTCATAGCCACCTCAAAGTCCTTGGCTCGTAGAATGCTCCTGCCTCAGCCTCCGAGGAATCTTAGACTTGAGGTGCCTGCTCTAATGCCCACCTAATTCTTTACATTTTTGGTAGAGACAGGATCTAGCTCTTGCTAAGGTTGGCCTTAAACTCCTAAGCTCAAGTGATCCTCCCAACTCACCCTCCCGGAGTGCTATGATTATAGGCGTGAGTTACTATGCCTGGCCACTACAGGGTCCTTAAATGTGGCAGCAACAAAACATGGTCAGAGATCAGAGTGATGTGATGTAAGGAGGACTAAACTCTCCTCTTGTAGCTTTGAAGACATTTGAGACTTCTGAACTCCAAAAAAGGATAATTTATTTGTGTTGTTTTAAGCAACTGAGTTTGTGGTAACTTCTTGCAATTGCAAAAGAATTAATACAAGTGTACACCTGTCCATCAGACCAATCTATTTGAATATTTTAGCTGTTAACTAACCATGTGACTTGGTATTTAGAAGTTCCATTTCTAGAACCTCCCCCATACTTTTTTAGTAAACATTTTGTTAAATTTTGAGCACAGTTATAGGTCGGCATAATCTTTCATTAGAAATGATCTATTTGTTGTTACTGGATTTGTTATTTTGATAATAGGAATTATCAAAACTTTGGGTTATGCTGTTGAGTCACATTTCTGAGATATGGCATGTAATCTTACCACAGTTTAAGACATAAAAAGGGCAACTAAATACACTTGTAAGTCATTCATTTGCTATCTGCAGGAAATGAACAATTAAAGGACTATAATGCTACATAAATATTTATACATCCCGAGTGATCAGTGTCCTACACTGGGCAATGTTAACTGGAGAAATGTATTATTTATTCACCAAACATTAAGGAGCACTTACTCTGTAAATGCCTGGGCATTTTTAAGTGCCAGTGAATTTGAGAGACAAAATTACTGCCCTCCTGGTGTTCATATTTTGGGCAAAGATACAAGCAATAAACAAATAAACATAATATGAGGCAATAGTAAGTGCTATGAAGAAAAATACATCAGTGGATGAAGGAAAAATTATAAGGCTAAAATCCTAGAAATACTGGGAAAGGTGAGATGCTATGACAGTTATTGGAATTGACCTCAAGAAGATAATTTACCATAGGTCCAGGTTAGATTCGATAAAATATTTATGCTACCTAATCTTCATTAAAATAGACAACCAACCTCTCAATGTTGCAATTTCTAGTAGAGTACCAATTTCTCCAGCATTTATGTACAGCCTGCGGTAACTGAGATGAAAATCATTACAAGGGACTAAGCTGCAGTTATCAAATGTTTTGTTATGAAGAAAACTATAAATACATAAGCAGATTGGTTTTTATTGAAAAGCAGAAAGTTCATCATTAATATACATATTTTTCTCTAGGGAGCAAAGAGAAATAAGAATATAATGTATACTCTATCCACCAAACTCCATCTGAATTCTTACACTTTTATGGCTAAAATTCATTATATACCTATTAAAACTTAGATTGTTGGGTGAGGTGTACTTCTAATTTTTTTAGTATGATCATTTATTGGTCCTTCATGTGTATCCTAATTTCCAGCTTCAGCAAACTATGAGGAATCTTCAAGTATGCCTTTCCTTCTAACTCATATTCTTACATTTTTGGTGCTTTTACTGTTTGGGTCCTGCCCTGGATGCAGGGTCCTTCAAGACCTGTGGAAAAGGCAGAGATCAAATGGGGAAATGAAAAGGAAAATACCAGTAGCAAGAGATAAAGAGACAGGACACAAAGAATAAAGTTTTTAAAGAGTGGGGATAGGGGGCCACTTCTAGCTTGTGGTGCTTCTGCAAGTGGCCCTGAGTGCTTATTGATGTCTATTTGCTTATTTAGCCAAGGGGGTAGGCTGAGGAAGGGAACAAAAATGTCAACTGTTTCTGAGTAAGCATGTTAATTCTTATTCTATCTACAGTCATTAACTTTAAGGGTCTGGGCAGCCTTGAGAAATCCAAAACCTGTGGGAGCCGCCTCCTGTCTTTGGTCACACACATATCTGTTGGGGGAGGTTAGAACCCTTTATTTTCTCTGTGGAGCAGACTCAATGGCATTAGGTTTCCTCTGAAGAATTGATAGAAAAGAGGAATTTTCCCCTTATTTCAATCTAGAGATATTTCCCTCTGTGGTTAGGATACAAGCCCTCCTTCCCATATCCAACCAAGCCCACCTACCCATATCTAACCAAGCCCACCTTCCCATATCTCTGGGCTCAAGCTGTCCCCTTGATCTCTGCTTAGGCCATAATACAGATCCCCACAAGGGGTATTTGTTCTGACTGTTGACTATGTAGGTCAGCCTGGTTAATATTCCTTCCCAGGCATTGCACGTAGCTTCCGCTATGACCATTGTTCTCCAGAGTGCTTACAGACTCAGCAGGGGTATCTGCAAGCTGTATCACTTATAGGCCAGGCTTTTAGTAAAAGCAGAAACTGCTCAGACAAGTAATTTAACTGCTAGTTTAAAAGTAAGCTAGCTGAGCTGTTTTTATTCCACTTTGCTCAGTTTATTTCTTTGTTTTACTTATTTTTCTGGGGGTGTTTGCCCTTGCCAAAAATAGGGTCTTCCATCCCCATTCTCCCTGCATTTACTGACGGCTCAGCTTCACAGAATTATTTTTTCCTATAACTTATACAAGTGTGAAATATTTCCTATTTGAGGAACTGTAGTAGACAGACCTTAAAGAGTGTAGTGTTGACCTCTGTCCATCTGCAGTTCAATATAAGTAGTAAAAGCAATCACAAAGATTGCCAAATCAACTTTTTTTCAAATTCTAACAAGTAACTAAGTCTTGCAATAATCTGAGGAATGTATATTTGAGGAAGACTGCTAAGTCCTTCTTAGAACAAGGGGCTTAGTGGCTATTGACTTTTCTTACTCTTTTATTTTTCTTACCAGCCTTTCCACAGCTCCAAGGTAGTTTTGAAAAATCAGAAACCAAGTAATACCTGGAGAAATTTGGGGTTCTCTGAAAAGGCTCATCACAGAACATAGCCATTCTTTTCTCCTCTGCTCTGGGAAAGCCTCATTGTCAGGATAGTGTCATTATTTGAAACACACCAAGTTTGTTCTAGAGAAAATTCCCTGTCTCAAGATTGTTTTAAAAAGCTAAGGGCAATTGTTTAACATTGCAGCTGCCTGAAGCTACAATCCCTTTGGAGGACATAAGTTCCTTGACAAAAACTTAAAATGTGTATTTGGGTAATGAGGTGCTAAAAGGGAAGTTTGAATTGTTCTTAAATATTCATGAGAATCTAGAAAGCTGTACATACATGCATCTTGTGCCCATACGAAGAATAGACATGAAGATGCCTCAAATTACTAACCTCTGCTGACCTCGAAGCAGAACTGTGTCCTGAGGATTGAAGGTCTACCCAATGTACACATGGAGTTTCCAGAAAGTGATTAAAAGGCTTTATCCATATGAAGTATTTCAAGAAATTAATGACTAATCATTAGTTGATTTCAATCGCCACTCATTGTAATAACTAGACGTTATAGAAATATTCCAGTAAAGTAACTAAATAATCTGAAATTCACAATAAGAATAAAGATAATAAAAAAAAATCAACAATATGTGGCCTACAATCAACGTCCACAAATCATTAGCCTTTGTATCTCCAATTACAGCCAAGTGAAGAAACTCCACAAATCAGTAGCCTTTGTATGCTCTAATTACAGCCAAATGAAGAAGGTAATCAAACACACACTTCCCTTCACAGTAGCTTCAAATAAAATGAAATATCTAGAAATATATCTAACAAAAGAGGTGAAGGACCTGTACAAAGAGAATATGAAACCCTGAGTAAGGAAATAGCTGAAGACATTAAAAAATGGAAGAACATGCTATGCTCTTGGCTGGGAAGAATTGACAATGTTAAACATCTATACCACCCCAAGCAAGATACAGATTCAGTGGAATTCCCATTAAAATACCAACATGGTACTTTGAAGAACTACAAAAAATAGTTCTTCATTTGGTATGGAACCAGAAAAAACAAAACAAAACATATTACCAATGTCATTCTTAATAATTCGAGACAAAACAAAACAACCCAGAGGCATCACTCCACCAAATTTTAGGTTATATAACAAGTCTATAGGAATCACAATAGCATAGTATTGGTACAAAAAGAGAGATATAGACATAGGGAATAGAATAGAATACCAAGGGATGAAACCAGTCTCTTATAGCCATCTGATCTTCTATAACCAAACAAAAGTATACACTGGGAAGAAGAATCCCTATTCAATAAATGGTTCTGGGGTAACTGGATAACCACATGAAAAGCTTAAAACTGGACCCACTCCTTTCACTACATACAAAAATTAATTCAAGTTGGATGAAAGATTTAAATCTAAGACATGAAATGATAAAAATCCTAGAACAAAGAGTGAGAACAACTCTTGAGGATGTAGATCTGGGGAAAGACTTTATGAAGATGATTTCCATGGCAATTTCAACATCACAAAAATAAATAAACAGGACTTAATGAAGCTGAAATGCTTCTGCACAACTAAGGACACAACTAAGGATACCTAATGAAAAAGGTATTAAAAAAATTTAGAAAACTTTAGAGACCTGGGGGAAATTACATATGTCAACATATACCTAAAAGGAGTTTCAGGAAAAAAAAAAGAGGGAAAGACAAAAATATTTTGTAGCAAGAACAGTTGAACTTTCTGAACTTGTTGAAAATGTTAATCTATATTTAAAAATCTCAAAAAAAGTAGAGGTAAGTAGAAGAAATCTACAATTATGCATACCATGTTTAAAGTGTCAAAAGCCAAGACAAAGAAAAAATGGAGAGTAACAAGGGAAAAATAAATTATCACATACAAACTATCTTCACAAATATTAACTGCTGATTTCTTACCTGAAATTATGGGGACCTGAAGGCAGTGACATGGCATATTCGTGAAGTGAAAAGACATTAAAAAGTAATTAAATCTACAGAAGAATAACAACTACTGGTAAATTTAAATGTGTAGGTAATTACAAAAGTATGAATATCATTTGTGCAATTGCTCTTTTATGATTCAAAAGGTAACTATATAAATTAATAATTAGGAAACAAAGCTAATGTGTTTATGATGTATAGAGATGTAATTAATATGTGTGTGGCACAAATGAGAAGATGGATGGATACAGTGGAACATATTTTCTGTATACTTTCAAAATTAATTTAGTGTAAATCTAAATGATATTGCTTTACTTTAAAATGCAAATTGCAGTCCTAATGCCAGCGACTGAGAAAACAAATTTACTCAAAAAATAAAGTAAAATATAAAAAGAATTTAAAAGAGTTTCTCTTATAGCCCCCCAAAATTTAACATAAAAGCAGATCACTATGGAAAAATGTATGAACAACAAAAACAACATAAGAAATATAGAAAATTACTTGCAAAATTACAGATGTTAAACTCCATAGTGTCAATATTCACATTAACTGTAAATGGATTAAATGAGTGAATAAAACAATCAGTAATGTTCATGATTAATAAAAATCTTTCACAATCTTTATGCTGTAAGGTGGAATACATTATGTCATGTAAACAGTAATCAAATGAGACGGCATTGGCTATACAATATAAGGCAAAATAGATTTTATGACAAAAATCATTACCTTAGGCTTGTCTCCCATAGTCAGTGAGTAGGGCCCTGGCCACATACACTGAGGCTGGCAGGTTTGAGCCTGCCCGGCCTGTTAAACAACCATGACAACTGCAACCAAAAAATAGCCAAGCATTGTGGTGGGCACCTGTAGTCCCAGCTACTCAGGAGGCTGAGGCGAGAGAATTACTTAAGCCCAAGAGTTTGTAGTTGCTATGAGCTGTGACAGCACAGCACTCTCCTGAGGATGACATAGTGAGACTCTGTCTCAAAAAAAAAAAAAAAAAATTACCATACATAATAAAGGATATTTTGTGATAACAATAGGGTTGAAATGTCAGAATTATAAAAATTATAAATATGTAACAACCTAACAGCAAAGCACCAAAGCGCGTACAGAATCACTGAGAAAACTGAAGGAAGAAATAAGCAATGGATAGAACAACTAGGAAGATGAAAAACATGCTAAGATGCGCTCGTCACTGTAAACCAAGGAGTTCTACCAGATGATGGTGTCCATGGAACACAGACATCCATAGAACACAGATATCCATAGAACACAGACATCTGTGTAACACAGACATCCATAGAACACAGACATCTGTGTAACACAGACATCCATAGAACACAGACATCCATAGAACCCAGATATCCATAGAACACAGACATCCATAGAACCCAGATATCCATAGAACACAGACCTCGTGTAACACAGACATCCATGGAACACAGACATCCATAGAACCCAGGTATCCATAGAACACAGACATCCATAGAACACAGACATCCATAGAATACAGACATCCATAGAACCCAGATATCCATAGAATCCGATATCCATAGAACACAGACATCCACAGAACACAGACATCCATAGAATACAGACATCCACAGAACACAGATATCCACAGAACACAGACATCCACAGAACACAGACATCCATAGAACCCAGATATCCATAGAACACAGACCTCGTGTAACACAGACATCCATGGAACACAGACATCCATAGAACACAGATATCCATAGAACACAGACATCCATAGAACACAGACATCCATAGAACACAGATATCCATAGAACACAGACATCCATAGAACACAGACATCCATAGAACACAGATATCCATAGAATACAGACATCCATAGAACACAGACATCCATAGAACCCAGATATCCATAGAACCCAGATATCCATAGAACACAGATATCCATAGAACCCAGATATCCACAGAACACAGATATCCATAGAACACAGACATCCATAGAACACAGACAACCATGGAACACAGACATCCATAGAACCCAGATATCCATGTAACACAGACACCCATGTAATACTCTACTCGATAATCACTGACTATAAATTATTGCCAGTACAAATGGAACATTTACTAAGATAGACTACATGCTAGGTCATAATAAGCAATTTAATAATTTTCAAAGACCGTAGAACCTCCATGTTTGATTGCTTCCTGACACCAATGACCTCCTTAAGTTGACCTAAATTTCATAGACCAGACATGCATCACATGTAGTCAAAGGGAGTTCTTTATGTTGACAAAGTCCGAATGTTAAGTTTGTTACAGTCCTGGGGTTGCTCAACTTACAGAGGCTCTACTGTAATTAAAATTATTCCAAGCACAATGCGATAAAGTAAATCAAAACAGACAAAAAATTGGGAAACTCACAAATATGTGGAAATTACATAGCACATTTAAACATAAGAAATGTATAGAAGTACAAGGAAAGTTGGCAAATACTTTCAAATGAATAAAAATGAAAACACTACATGCCATGCTATAGGACACAAATAAAAGAGTACAGAAAGGAAATTTGTAGGTACAGATATAAATATCTTTAAAAGAAAAGGGCGGTCTGTCAACTTACTAAATCAGCTTTCACAGAAAAGGCTAAAAAAAGAAGGACAAATAGTATTTTTTTCTGTCAAAGTAAGCAAAAAGAAGGGAAGAGTAAAGAATAGAATAGGAGTTAATCAAACAGGGAATAATAAAACAATAGAGAAAATCATCAAAAGCAAATTTTTCCCTATTATTGAAAAATTCCAAAATTTTAGCTTCATTGACCAAGAAAAATAAGAAAATGCTCAAAATTACTAAAAATCACAAATAAAAAGGATAATAGCACTTTCAAACATATATTTACAAAAATTATAGTAAATATTATGAATGGCACATTGTGTAATTTAGATAAAACAGATAAATTTCTAAAAAAATTAATGACAAAAAAAGAAAATGTAAATAGATTTATAACAACTGAAAAGATTGAATTTGTCATCAGAAAGCTTCCACAAGGAAGAGTCCAGACTCCAATGACTTCACTGTTGAATTTATAACAAACAAGGAATAATTAATGTAAATAATTTAGAAATTTATTCAGAAAATAGAAGATGAGGGAACCTCTCTATGTTAATCTATGAGGAAATTATCATCCTAATATAAAACCAAATAAAGACTTTGCAAAAAGGCTTTCAATGAACTAAAAGACTATGTACCATAAAAAGGGGAATTTAGCCTGGGCACACAAGTTTGGTCCAACATTTGTGAGTCAATCAATATAACCATATTTCAAGAAAAAAAAAGGAAAACTCAGGATCATATCCACAGTGTGGAAAAATCAGACAATGCCAATCTCTATTCATGACAAAAAATACTCAACATACTTAAAATATAAGGGACACTTCCAACTGGAACATGTCATCAGTGAGCATCATAGTTAATTGGAGAAATATGAAAACTTCAACTTCAAGATTCATAAAAAGACAAGAATGTCCTCTCTGTCACTGCTGTTCCACATCACTCACAGTTTTAACCAGGATAATTAATCGAGGGAAAAAAGACAGGTAAGCTGTCCAGATGGAGAGGAATAAGTAAATGTATATCTGTTTGTAGAAGGCATGACTTTGTATATAGAAGTTTCTAAACAGTGCCCTAAAAATTGTTAACCCTTATACATGAGTTCAGGGTGGCTGCAAAATATGCAATCAATATTTAAAATTAATTGAATTCCAACATACTATCAAGGAAAAAATCCAAAAATGAAATGAGAAAATATTCCATTTCCATTGTGAAGAAGAATAAAATACTTAGGAAAAAAAAATTCACAAAATAGGGCAGCCCCTGTTGCTCACTAGGTAGGGCACCGGCCACATACACTAAGACTGGTGGGTTGGAACACCCACACCCCCCCTTCCCTGCTGGGGCCTGCTAAACAGCAATGACAACTGCAACACAAAAAATAGCCAGGCATTGTGGTGGGTGCCTGTAGTCACAGATATTTGGGAAGCTGAGGCCAGAGAACTGTAAGCTCAAGAGTTTGAGGTTGCTGTGAGCTGTGATGCCACAGCACTCTACCAAGGGCAACATAATGAGGCTGTGCCTAAAAAGAAAAAAGTATACAAAATAACTGTAAGTAAAACCTGGTTACTGACTACATAGCGGTGTTAAAATAAAGAGTATCTACATAAATATACAAATATCCTACATTTGTGGATCATAAGGTTTAATAATGTGAAAATGTTGATCTCCAGATGCAATGCAATCCCTGTCAAAATTCCAGCTGTGCTTTTATTACCATAATTAGCAAAATGATCCTAAAATGCACTGGAAATAAAAGGTGTCAGAACAGTGAAAACAATCTTGAAAAAGAACACATCTGGTAGATTAATACTTCTCTTTTGTTTTATTTCAAGGTATTAACAGAGTACACATGGTTTGTTACATGGATGGATTTACGATGCTTTAGTCAGGGCTATAAAGTACGTCCACCCCCTGAATAGTGTCCATTGCACCTGTGAGATGGGTTTTAAACTACCTCATAGGTGTAATTCAAAGGAATTTATTTATTTATTTTTGAGACAGAATCTCACTCTGTCACGCTGGTAGAGTGCCAGGGTGTCATAGTTCCTTTCACTAATTTTTCTGTCATCAGGGGAAACTGGATGATAACATTTTCTTTTTGCTTCTAATCTATCCATTTCTTATTCCTTGGATATTTCTTCTGTTTAGTAATTTTGGTATTATCTTTCATGTTTCATATCACGATGTCTGAGTGACTTTCCTTTTAGAACCCCTCAAATGCTTTTTATCTGTTCAAATCTTACACAGTCATCACTTTGCTCCTGAGGTCAAAACATTTGAACTTATTTTTCATTCTAACCTTGACTGCCCCTCCCGTCACTTCTCTTTATCTACCTGCCGTTACTTCCAGAACACTGAATTTTCCCATTGCAGCTTTTTGAAAAGTTTTCTATTGCTCTCTTTTTTCTGCCATTTCGCTTCTCCACTTTGTGATACTTAAATTCACCCCTCCACATCAAGCCTATAGCACTCTTCTTTTACAGTTTTTGAAGAAATAATTTTTAGTACCTTTTAGAGAGACAAATGAGCATTATTTTCAAAATAATATTTAAGAGAGATCAGAATATATAGGACAAGAAAAGCAAAGAAAATGAAAACTAAAATTTACTGAGGGTAGAATATTTAATAACAGAAAAAAAGAACGCATAATCTAATGTATATGATAGAAAAGAATAGAAAACAGATGCCACAGACAAAAACACAGGGAAACCCCCAGAGCTGACCCTTTCCCACGCTGACTGGAACTAATTTTCATAAACCCAACACGCACACGCAGGTGTCAGTTCTGTCGGCTCAGTTCCTATTGACCACCTTGCCACAGTCCCTCGGGGTGAACTTGGTGGTTCTGCTGTCATTGAACAAAGAGTGAGAAAGTCAAAGATGCCACAAGAACAGGAAGTGAAGAAGGACAAAAAAAAAGAGGTCTGGGAATCCAGATTCAGCTTTTAAAACCAGCAGCGACAGATGTGACTGTGCACGTTGTAAAATCAAGACATCATCCCAACTCTTTGGATGTAAAACGCGGTTGGTAGGTGGAGTGGAGCTGGCTGTTGAATGTCCGGAGATGGGGCTGCCTGGACCCCCTGTTTTGGCCCTATCAGCCTCTGCACAGACTCTGTTCACAGCGGCCCCTGCCTCCGAGAAACTCAATAGATAAGCTTTGTAACGAAAGAAAAGCCATTGTAAGGTTTTTATCTGTAACTATGAAAAAACTGTGGTAATGATACCAGAGGAATTTCGTCTTGCTCCTGGCTGGCTCGCCAAATCTGATACCGGACTTTCAGGTTCTTGGTCTCCGTCATTTGAAGAATAAATTCACAGACCACATATCAGTGGCAAGACAGAATTTATTTACAGAAAAGAATACAAAAACACTAAAGTTCCTGGTAGGGAGAGAAAAAACCCAAGTTGGGAGATTAAAGCTCTCTCCGTTTTTCTCTCTCCGTCTCTCTCAGTTTGGTGATATATATAGGTGCAAGAGTTGAGGCCAGGAAATGAATGGACATAGTTCTATCTGCTGGGGGAAGGTGAATGAACTTATTAATGAATGGACGTAGTTCCCTGAGGGGGGGGGAATGAATGAATGTACTAATGAATGGGCATAGTTCCCTCTGCTGGGGGAAGGTGAATGAACGTATTAATGAATGGACATAGTTCCGTCTGCTGGGGGAAGGTGAATGAACGTACTAATGAATGG
>NW_003852425.1:13573519-13668117 GCF_000181295.1 Otolemur garnettii | reverse complement strand
CATAGTTCCCTGGGGGGCGGGGGGAGGGTGAATGAATGTACTAATGAATGGGCATAGTTCCCTCTGTTGGGCATAGGCAATTCACAGAATTGAGGCCTAGGAAATTTACGTGAAATTGACCTAGGCATAGGAAATGGGGTTCCTATTTAGTCATAAATGTAAAGGGCAGGAGACACCAAGGTGCTGTTGTCTCCCCAGCAGCTGTCGGTCCTTTTGGCACCTGGAGCCTCTAGCTGGGGAGAGATTCTCCCCCACCCCCTTGCCTACGCTCCAGCCGGCTGGTTCACTGCCGGCTGCCGCTGCACCAACACTGCCAAGGTGGAGGCAGCGGGTCCTCCAGCCCAGCTCTGCTGAGCGGGCTGGGGCACCACCTGTCCTGCATCAGTAATATCGTGTTTGAAAACACACGCGTATAGGGGATGGAGCCTGATGGAATATCCACATGGCCTGTTTACATCATGCATAATTCACATAGAAGAAATTGGAGGAAACCAAGCTGACACTGACTTCCTTAAATTTTGTTGTAATTTTTTTCCTGATTTTTAATTTATTCCTTTGGGGAGGGGAATGCTTCTCTCGTGCTCTGCTGGTCTTGTTTTGCAGTAAGCTCCAAGTGTCACCCAGGTTTCCTCACTCCCTCTAACATCTTACTCTATGTTAATTTTACTCTTCATTGTTTGTTTTATGATTTGTTTTAATCATCGTCTTTTAGAGAATTTTATTCAAGACTGAAGAACCATTATCCTCCAGTGGTTCTACAATATAATGAAGCATATTTGCAACACAATATTTTTCTTAAATCCATGGATATTATTATCATACGTATTTTCAAAGACTGCAAGAATGTATTTGTGTAACTGAATTAAATATGGTTTAATTAAATTAAGAAAATTAAATTACTCATTACCAGTAATAACTTTAAGCTTTAGACTGCATTTGAATTGGAAAAGAATTTGAATACCTGGCTTAACAGCTCTAGAATGGTATGAACGTAATTTGCATTATACATATCTTACCTCTTTTCAGTAAATGCATAGATGGAAGACAGAATGAAAAAGATAGCAAGGTCTGAAAATAACATTTAAAATTTACTAATTAAAAAGATTATGTTCCATGGTGAGCAACTGAACTAAAACATTATTACTTATTGAAAAAAAATGTTCAATTATACAATAACATTAATTAATGACTCCTGCGGTACTAAAAGCATTCTTTTCCTAAGGGTCATATAATTATATTGTAATTCAGTGTAACCACGGGACTATTGCTGTTCATCCTAACCAGTACATCCTGTGGGGTCTCATTTACATAGGTGACGGGAGTGCCAGCTAATGACTCTAGAGGTAAAAACCTTATCCCTTAATCCATTTCATCCGACATTCTTGCTTTTCCAAACGTTCAAAGCCAGGATGATTTTTATCTTGTTTCTCGGCAAGTAATCTTTTGCAGGCCAAAGAGAATCCACCCTCAAC
The DNA here is from genome assembly GCF_000181295.1 of Otolemur garnettii. NCBI lineage: Eukaryota > Metazoa > Chordata > Mammalia > Primates > Galagidae > Otolemur > Otolemur garnettii. The sequence goes on along the minus strand of NW_003852425.1, from coordinate 13,666,645 downwards.
TTCTAAGAAACAGTCAGATTAAATGTACGTAAGGCATACAAAAAATATCTAAATTGTTCTTTTGACTTACTTCTAAGAATGTAGGTAACATTGTAGTCTTAGAGAATATATACAAAAGTGTTCCTTGCCTGGCACTGGTACTATCCAAATTTTGTATGTGGGACCTACGTCGCAGTAAGTTATCATGTGATTCTACCGCTTGGTCTAGAACATTCCATAGATGTTGTCTATAAGCGGTGAAAGACAAAGTATTAAAAAAAGAAAATGACAAAAGTGCTGTCTCCTGAAAGCCTAAGAGAACTATCTTAGGAAAGCTGGGCATTTAAAAGTCCTTGATAGATATCCTGCCATGGATATTGGTCAAAATTAGATTATAAAAAGAGGCGGTTTTACACTTCATAATTAAAAGAAGAGGAAGAAAACACACACAGGCACACACACACACATACACCGGCACACACATGTCCACACATGTCCACATATACCAGCACACAGTATGAAACCAAAAAGGCATGAAAAATAGAAACAGCTTTTCATAGGAGATACGTCACAGAATAAGAACATGTAAAAATATTTAACAATCAACCTCTTTTATGAATTAAGAATCAGTCATAACAATATTCTTTGCTAGACTGCCCTTTAAAAGTATTACAATTATGCTTATGACATCAACAAATCCTAAGTACCCAAACTTGAGAGAAATCAGCTTGGATTAAATGAACCACATTGTTACAACTGCAGTATCTGTAAGGAGGCGATCTTAGTTTTAACAAACATACAACAGATGTTTCCGTTACATAATTTACAGATGGGAGGAGGAAGAAACTGGAGCATCATTGACTGTTTGGTTCTTAAGACAGCTTTAAACATCTAACTTTATTTACAGTGTGTTTTATTCAACATTATGGATTCAATATCGATTTCTGAATATCCGAAGAATAATTTATATTAACGAGTTGAATATTAGAAGAGACACATTAAAATTATTTAACATTATATTATCTGAACTAATTTGATAATGTAAATACAATAAGTTACTTCTAATCTTTAGGTATGCATAAAGAGTCTTATAAATTGCTAATAAATGCTATTTTTAATAATGTTGCACACCATCTATTTTAATTCTATTGCTTTAATATTACCAAAGTAAAATGTCATTTTAATATGGTACATGGGACTCATAGAAAATAGCCAGACATTTAAAGTTAAAGCTAGTCTTAAAGAATGTACCTAGCTTGTAACAATATGTTTTGACAAAGGTAAGTTATCTGCTGAACACCAGCAACAAAAGGAGCCAGCGGGTTTAGCCACTGAACAAATGTTAATTTAAATACCTGCTCTTTCTGTGACGCACTGTCAGACGTGTAGCAGAAAGGATCAACAAATACCCAGTATGGGCAGATTCACCTAAAACTTCAGGATATTTAGGTTATTTTCAGTCACAAGGAAAATAGTTTCACTGTTCGAACTATATTTTAATTAATCTCTCTCTATATATATACACATACATACACATATGTCTTGGTATGTATCTGAAAGCTGTTCTTTCAGAATGTGTTATGGGAGGAACATGATCTGCTCACAGTGTGTAAGAAGCTCGTACTCCAACATCAAACTCAGCAGTGTTGTTATCACTCCTCGGGGCAGAAAGTGACCAGACCCACGGGTATGGGTCTCTAGACTATGTTCACGGTTTGCAGGAGGTAATGATAAAGAGTGTACAACTTGTTATGATTGTCTAGTAATATTCCGATTTTAATTTGATTTCCCAATTAGCTGCCTTCAGGGGGGTAACCATGAATGTGAGTACAGAGTAGCCAGGTCTACTTTAAATTAATGCACTGGCATTCTCATTTTAATATATGACTCTCTGGGGGCTTGTTTAATATAATTTTTCCCAAAATTATTAATCTGCTACTCCAATGATGATAAGCGAGATTTCTACATCTGCAGTGTAAGATCCAGGCCCTCATTTTGTCATGACGATGTGATGTTACGGGACCCTTTGAAATGCTCAGATGCATTCTGAGCTGACTCCAAATTCTCTTCCCACTGTTAAAAAAAAAAAAAAAGTTCACTTACACATTCACTGTAACCAGAGAAATTTTAGAAGCAGAAAAACTGTAGCGAATGTCTATCTTACTTCTTTTTTAAATTAATAAATTATAAGATTAAAGAATGACCTTGCATAGTGTGTCAGTAGAACACAGACAGAAGAGGCAGGAGGTTGGCTCCCGCATTCGGTGCTCCGGCCAAGTCTCTCTGACGGGCTCTGACTGGCAGGACTCAATGTGTCTGCAGCTCTACTGCTCGGGCTTCTGGGAAACAGCGTCTGTAGCTTCCAGACTCAGCAGTGGAGGAAGCAGGATCGAAGGAGGGTGTAATAGCGTTTGAGCTGTGCCATATGTCCCAATAATGTCTTGTGACTTTTCCAGAGATAGGTTCATATATTTTCTCCAGTAAGCTGTGCGGAGCTGTTCATTATGGGATTGTCTGTGACGGTGTGACTTGGAACATATCTGGGTCTCATCAACTGGGGAGAAAGACTGCAGCAGGTAGGGGGTACGTACTGCAGAGTTCCCTGCAGTAGTGAGAAGACGAGCCGTATATACGTGCAGCACACACGTATCACAAAGGCAGGGAGAGAAACAACTACATCAGAAGTCTTGTAAAAACAGCACTTACATAAATCTCACCTACTGCAGTAAACGGCACAAATTTTATTATATCCACAAATTATTAGGATACCTGCATTAGTGTGGGCGCCCATGGAAGTGCTTCTCATTGCCGGCTTCAGCGTGGAAACCATAGAGAGAAGGGGATTCTGGAGTTCCTTTGTCCTCTGGGATAGAACTTCAACCGTGCAAGCCAACCCAGCCAGCCCATAGTCAGTTGAGCTTCCTAACACACATCCCTTTAATCATGTTTAATCTTTTCAGAAAAGGCAGCATTATTCCTAATATAACTGTTCTTGGCACAGCCAAAGACCTATATTCTTTTGTCCCCAAATATATCTTTATCATTTTCTGAGTTCTTTATTTTCTAGTGTAATCACAGTTCCCATAAATATTTCAACATATACTGAATTACATAGTAACCACTGTTACACCGTAGGAGGAGGGGAATGGACAAGGGGGATATTGCTTGACTCTACACAAATGCACACATGTCAGGTAAGCAGGAACATGTCCATGTCTATATGAACTCAGTGCTAAATTCTGCAATGTGTATCTCTCTCTCTGTGTGTGTGTGTGTGTGGAGTATACACACAGACTATTACTGGCCAAGCCCTTAGTATGTCTCCATTCTTCAAGGGGATAAGCTAGCTACTATTCCTAGGATATTTTTGTTATACAAAAATTCAACACTAATCTCTACTGTTGGCAGGTATTGTTTGTTTGTTTTTAACTCAGTAATAGTTGCTGCAAGAATATCCTTGGTGAGAATAAGAGCATCCTGATGTGATCATGAATAACATTCACCTTGCTACAATGACAGTTTATTCACAAGCCCCGTCTTCAAGAACTGAATAGGAGAGAAAGATTGACATTCAGAGAAAAGGTTATTTTCTTATACTGATGATTGAGAGCTTCCTCTTTGGCTAATTTCTCCCAGAGAATATTCACATGGGACACAGACTTCCGTTATACTCTGTGTCTCTTAAGAGGCCATGCACATAGTTTTAAACTAGACCCCCAGTTTTTAAAGTACGCTTCTTCCAATTCCTTTCCAATCAGCCAAACTGTTATCACCTGCTCACAGATCAGTAAAGATCTAAAGATCTGATCATTTCTCCTTCCAGGCAAAGTGAATAACCTGATATACTGCTTTAAGTCCTTTTCACTGGGACTGAGTCCCTTCCTTTCTAAAAAACTACCCTGCTCCAATCATTACCTCTTGAATGACACCAAACTTTTGGTCAGAGCCACGTATATAAAACCATATGAACACTGCAATCTGTGCATTCCTTAACTACTTATGACCGGGCCCCTTGTTTTATTACCACTGAGTCTTTTCCCAGGTGCTGACTTTCTTAACGTTCTGCTCTCTTATTTGAAAGTAAGTTCCTGGCGGCAGCCCAAGTGCCCACAGCACTTGCCTATTGAAATAAACAGATGCTTAATCCTGAATACTCCCCATTCAAGTTCCTATGCCCACAAACTGACATTCTCAAAATGCACATAGGTTTTCCAAGATCTCTTTCTACCTGTTATTCTGGAATAGCTAAAATAATCTCGAGCAAAACGAACAAAGCTAGAAGCATCAAAATATATGAATCAAAAATATCCTTCAAGGCTGTGGGAACCAGAACATCATGGTACTGGCAGAAAAACAGACACATACCCATAAAATAGAATGAGAGTCCACACATTTCCAGCCCACTGACCCTCCACAAAGGTATCAGAACACACAGTGGAGAAAGGGTCAGCTGTTCAATAAATGTGTGTGGATATAAATAAATGTGTGTGGGTAACTGGACATCCGCACGCAGAAGAAGGAAATTAGACCCCGTCTCCCACCATGTTTACAGATCAATGTAAGATCCCAAACTATGAAGCAATCCTAAGAAATTGCAGGAGAAGATTCCATGGCATGGGGCTGGGGGGTAACGTTTGGGGTGTCCCTTTCTCATTGCTGAAACTCTGTTTGTGGCTGGGGGCCTGTGATGCTCACATCCTCTCATGGAGTGACCAGGTGGGGTCCACTCACCTAAAAAAAAAAATGCTGAAAGAGAGGAAGGAATAATTGTGCACAGGGAAATCTTGGTCATATCAAAGAATGATGATTTGCTGAGCAGTGATAGATCATTGTGAACTATACATTATTCCATTACAATTATTAATAGTAAACAATTTACTAGTTGCTATGCTTTCCGTCCCCGGGAGAAACATGTTCATAGATTTGGGTTGGATTCCTCTCTCAATCTAGAGAATTTTGCATAGAGACAGGTTATTGTTACAATGTGGGGTAGTTTAAGTTTAAAATGTTTTAAAAGTAAAATGTTTACTTTCATATTTCTACTTAGTATACAAGTTTCTCTGATTCCTTAAAAATGCCACATGCGTGACCAGTTTGAGGTCGTCCTATATTGATTTAAAGCATTAAGATAAATCTTCTCAATGCAGCATTTTCCTCTATTACATATGACGGTGTTGATCATATGTCTCTGTCATAAAATAATTCAAAACATTTTTGCACCCCTTGAGTTTAAGTAGCAAATATACTGTACTGATTTGCACGTCCCTGGCAGTTAATTCAAGATTAAAAGTTATTTATTTCTTCCTCTGTTTCCAATGAATGCCAGTCACTTTCTCACACTTGGGAAATTACAAAGAACATAAATTGAAGAAAGACTTGTAAATCTTAACTCCAGGTCCATATAAAAGTCTAACACTAAAGAAATTTATTTTTGCCCAGTTTTCTAAATATTGTGTTTAATATTCTCTGCTGCATGACTTCAGCCTGTACCCCTCCCAAAGAAGTATTAGACTATTATTCAACTGATTCAATTATTCTATGATGGAGAGTAAGTATAGGATTTTCTTAGGATTTAGCCTTAGTTGATAGTTAAGCAAGTTTATTTCCATAATCTACTGTATTCTGAGTAAACAATATTTATGTACCCTTTCAGGCATTTTCAAGGCTCATTTGTAAACCTATCATGACTCCAGTGTGTAAAGAGGTCTAAATCTGAAGCTTCAGTTAACTTTTTATTGAAAAACTGGTTCACAGATTTACCTACCACTTGTTAGCACTATTGAACAAATAAGACTCCTCTAAGAAATCTTCAGAAAAGAACCGATGTGATTAAAGCTTTGTGCTGAGCAGTCATTTTAAAAGCCAACTTCCATCTAAAGATGTCTCCACTATTAGAATTAGAGAAACTGTTGCGTTTTGACTGAAGCTTTGACCCTTCTGCAGCTGTATTGGTGTAGAGAGTGTTTCATGGGTCATAATCGTTTGCCTCATTATAAAGGGATAGGTATTTTTAAGAATTTGTGAGTAAATCAGACTGAACATATCCAAGGGATGTATTTATGGGCAACATTTCTCTGTCTTGGGAAGCAAAGCGAGCGTTACCTTTAAGAACTGTGGTAATTGTGTTCCCCTGTTGTTTTGAATTATAAAGCCAGACGCTGTGATGTTTTGATCGCTGCTGCGCATCGCGCTGGCCCCAAGATGTTGCCTCTGAAACACTTTTTGTATCTGGTAGCCATTCTTCTCCTGGGCTGGACCTGAGACGACAGAGGAGTAAAGCCAGTGTTGTTCCAGGAGGGTAGAAAGGTTGCACTTGGTGCCCAGAGCTCCGTAGAGGAAGGCGACTCTGATGGCAGCCCAGGGCTCCGCAGAGGGAGGCGACTCTGATGGCAGCCCAGGGCTCTGCAGAGGGAGGCGACTCTGATGGCAGCCCAGGGCTCCGTAGAGGAAGGCGACTCTGATGGCACTGGCGTCAGTCGGCCTCTGAGAGCAGGTGTGTTACCAGGGATCTGCCTTCTGACCTCACACAGAGTCGGCAGAGTACTTTTATTTTTTTGTCCTGGCTACTGGTTCCCACATAATTGCCCTTTGCTTTCTCTCTCCAGCTGATCGTGTGTGTTTCTGATATTAAGGCATCACCCTCTTCCCATGATCTTGCCTGTGCTCCACAACCTCTTTCCTAAAAGCCCAAAGAAACTAACCTGTCTGATGTTACATCTTCTCAGAGCTATTGCTAATGATCAAAGGCCATGTGCTCTCAAATGCCTAGAAAACATACAATCTTCTGAACTGCAACCCGCCTTAGTGACAGACCTCTTTCAAGGTCTGTACATGGTCTGTAATTTTCTCTGCCCCCACCGGTTACTATCAAGAGAATGGGGTCAGCAGACCTGACTTCCTGTTTTCCATGCACAGGAAGTACAGAGTCCCTCCCATACAGACACAGTTAAAATTAATTAGGAATTTTAATATGGGCTCTGGAAACTCTTCCTGATCTATGTCCCATAATGCAAAGAAATGTCTCAGAAGAGGAGCTTCAGCAAGGATAAAAATTTCCAAGAGATGGAAAGCTATTGGGGATTACATTAAATGAGGTGGATGAGTTGATATAATGTAAAAACATGCTTTGCACTAGGCCTAGACATAGACCATGCTCTGTGAATGATAATTTTCATTGCTCTTATTATTTATCCTAGTAAATTGCCATGACCTTCCATGGCCCAAGAAATGGTTGAGCACATATCTTATTATGTTTTATTTGACTATCAAGTTATCAAATAAAAATTGGCTTTGATAAGATTAACCACTTAAGTTTCAGATACTTTGAAAATTTTAGTCCAATAACAAATAGAAAAACTAAGATAAAAACTTTATCTTCCAAATTAAGCAGCTGATGCTGATTGGAATGATTTTTATACACCTGGAAAACACTGATTGATTCTCAGAGTAAATTATCTGGTGTAATTACCTTTGTAAGCCGACAATTTGTACTCCTAAACTTTCATTATACGTGTGTTATTAAGTGTCCACAGTTCCACCTAACTTTTTCCCACTATTTAATTCCTCTTTGAGAAGTTCTTAATTATGTCAAATGAAAATATTCTGTCAGTTTGTACTGTTTCTTGATGAGCTCCCTGTGAAGAAATTTTAGCAGCATGAACAGAATGACCCAGATTGAGGAAAATTGCTATTACCTGTTCCATCTGATAAACTTACCTCCTTTGACTTCAGAATCATTTTCCCTCTCCGTGCTGGCAAGTGATTTTAAAAAGTTCTTTCACCCTGCTGGCTACTCTGCCCCATCCGACCTACAGGAGCCCCTTTTAGGAGAAGAGTTGGTATAAAAGGAGCTCTGGAGAATTACGGGGATTTTCAGGCACTGATAGCCTGACGTGAGTTCCAATTATCCAACTGAAATCTTTAAAGAGCAATATGGTGGCCGGAAAGGAGTTTCAGGACCAGTGTCATGAACATGTCTCAGGGCACTATCGGGATTATCTGAACGATTTTCATCTTTATAAGGTGTTTTGTTATCACTCTATAAGATAATCTGCACAATTGTTACAAGAAAATAGACATGGGCCAGGAGCATAGGTACAATTTTCTCTGCTTCCTCAAAAAATCAAGCCCAAACAACTCTAGAAAGCCAGAGAAAAGAGGACGGAGCGTAGTCACATTCAGTGCTAGACGCCGACCTGTGTGAGTCATGAGAAACATCATTGCTTGATTTCTGATCTTTGTATAGTGATTTGTGAAAAAAAAGGAATTCTGGTTTTTTTTTTTTTTTTTTTTTTTAGTTTTTGAAGAAGGGTTTGTTAAGAGGTTTTCCCAGTGCCTAAGCATTCCATAATCATGCAGAGCAGAGTTTCTATGTAACAGGAAACCCAAGCTTACTTTTGAATGACTAAGTAGGCAGAGATTTAACCTCTACAGAAGGTAGGTATCTATCTGGCTTTCCTGTCCTCATCATTACTTGAATGAATTGAGATATAAACTCAAAAGGCAGTGGAACCATTGAAATGTAAATGCAGAAATAAATACAGAAATAAACGAGTAAATTTTGATAACTTTCTTAGGAAGACCAAACTTTAGAGGAACCAATAGCAGCATAGTACTTTTCACTTCCTGGGTGTAGCAACATAAGCTATAGCTAGCAAAGCACTGTCTGAACTCAATTAATGTGGCTTCAATTTTGTTAGAAAGAACAAAGCACTATTTGTAATTTGAAATCCGATTGTAACTATTTATGAGGAGATAAGTGCAAGAGAACTTAAATTGGGCATCTCTTAATTTTGAAGAAATAACAAATAATAAAAATACCCACTGCACTTGACGGTAAGGATGAGACTGTCAGGATTTGTTTCTAGAAATTGTATTTGGATGTTGATGATGCCCTGCTGACACATTTTCTAATTCACACTGAAGGTTAATACATTGTGGCACATCAAGGACAACCTCAGACGGACGCTAGTGGGAAAGAGCGATATTGAAACATTTCCTGGAGAACAAGGTGTGTGGTGAACATCCAGTGTCTTGCTTGAGGAATGGTGGACAGGTCATTCGGTTATGGAAAATTCACTTTTCAATTGAATATTTATTTTGTCATTTAACTTGTATCCTGGGGAGATGATATGAAGGCAGAATAAAGACTGAGGTATAGTAAAGCAGTTAATCCCTGTTAGGCCAGAAGCCAACATTCCAGTGGATGTAACATTACCCAGCCTTCCCATTATCCTCCTTCTTCCTCGGGCTTTTCTGCCCATTTTCTAAAAATTTTTAATTAATAGCCCCACAAGGTAGAAATATGAAATATGTAATGGAAAGAAAAGCATATCAGGTAATTTATCTCTCTGACGGAAGTTACAGCAAAACAATTCATAACAGTGTGCCCTTGGAATACATGTGCGGGATGTTTAGTCTCCTTTTCTGTAACACACAACACACATGAGCACACACACACATATGAGTACATACACACACGAGTGCACACACATGAGTATACACATACACACGAGCGTGCACACACACGAGTGCATACACACACGAGTACACACATACACACACATGAGTACACACATACACTCACACAAGTGCACACACAAGTGCATACACACATACGAGTACATACACACACATGAGTGCACACACACGAGTACACACATACACACGAGTGCACACACATACGGGTGTACACACACACGAGTACACACACACACACATGAGTGCACACATACACACACGAGTTCACACACACAAGTACATACCCACACATGAGTACACACATACACACAAGTGCACACACAGAGTGCATACACACACATGAGTACATACATACACACACGAGTACACACATACACACACATGAGTGCACACACATACAAGTGCATACACACATATGAATACATACACACACGAGTGCACACACACACACGAGTGCACACACACACGAGTACACACATACGAGTGCACACACATACAGAGTGCATACACACACGAGTACACACATACACACACAAGTGCACACATACAAACACGAGTACATACATACACACACGAGTGCACACACACACATGAGTGCACACACGAGTACATACATATACACACATGAGTACGCACATACACACACACGAGTGCACACACACACGAGTACATACATACACACACACGAGTACATACATGACTGCACACACATACGAGTGCACACACACACGAGTACATACATACACACACACGAGTACATACACACATGACTGCACACACATATGAGTGCACACACACACGAGTACACACATACACACATGAGTGCACACACACACGAGTACATACATATACACACATGAGTACACACATACACACACGAGTGCACACACACACGAGTGCCTACACACGAGTACATACATATACACACATGAGTGCACACACACACGAGTACATACATACACACATGAGTGCACACACACACACGAGTGCACACACACGAGTACATACATATACACCCATGAGTACACACACACACACGAGTGCACACACACACACACATGAATGCACACACACACACGAGTGCACACACACGAGTACATACATATACACCCATGAGTACACACACACACACACGAGTGCACACATACACACATGAGTGCACACACATGAGTACATACATACACACACAAGTGCACACACACACGAGTACATACATATACACACATGAGTATACACATACATACACACAATGAGTGGACACACACACGAGTACACACATGTACACACGAGTGCATACAGACACATGAGTACACACATACACACACAAGTGCATATACACACACGAGTGCTCATACACACACATGATGAGCACACACACGTGCACACACACAATGAGTGCACACACGAGTGGACACACACACGAGCACAGACATACACATACACAAGTGCATACACACACATGAGTACATACACACATGATGAGTGCACATGAGTACACACAAAAAAGTGCATATGTGCACATACAATGAGTGCATGCACACCCAAGTGCACACACACGAGTGCACACACATGAGGGGACACACGCATATGAGCCCCTACACACACATCCGCACACACCGCCTGGGGTGCTGGAGTAACAAAAGTAATGGAGAAATTTACGCAGTCTTTCTGTTACGTCCCACGCAGACCGCTGAGTCTGTGGTTTCTTTCCTGATTCTTCTTCACACCCCTGATCGCTGCCCCACAGAGCTTCCTTAAACACTACATTTTTATCCGAGTCTTCGAATGACTCACAAACATCTATTCAATAAAATCTAAATCCCGTACATGGCTTCTAATGCCTTTCATGTTCTACCGCCACCATTCTCTTTAGTCTCATTTCAAATGATTCCCTGAAAATCCCTCAGATTGTCCGACCAGCATCTCTTTACCATATGGCAAACCTCACAAATCACTTTCATCTTTTCACCGCTATTTGTGTTGCTCTGTGCCACCCCGGGCCACGATTCTTTCCCTTTTTTTCTCTAACACACACACACACACGCACGTTACTCGTCTTTCAAGTTCAAATGAAGCTCTCCTGGGCTCCTGGGAGTCAGACCCTAAAATTCCGACCTGCGTGCAGAAGTTCCCTGTGCTCCCAGAAGCAGCCCTGTGAGCAGGTGAGTGAAGCCGCGCTGGGCAGATCAAAGACGTACTGACAGCAGCTTCATGTGATCTGTGGGGAGCACTGGGTCGGTCTTTCAGGGAGGTCTGTTACTGACACAAGGGTGCCGATTCTTCCATCCCACATTGCTCACCAGATACAGACTGCGGTAAGGTCAAACGCATTTCCTCCTGAGGCAGCTCCCTCAGGCGAAGGGTAATTCCAGGGCAGGGACCCCGCTGTGAGCTGTCATTGGGAAGCCTCCTGGCAGCGGGGTGAGGCATGCCTCCTCCTGAAGGTGCACCTGCTGAGGGTCACAGACCATCCACGACGGCTATCTTGCAGCTTTTTCAAACCTTGACAGCTCTTGAAAATACAATGATTATTTTTGTACTTATTGTTTCTTAGATTTGTCTCAAACACAGAATCTCAAACTACTAAAGAGACAATAGCATTCAACAGCATCCTGAACCCAGAAGAGTAAAAAGGTATTAGAATTTCCTATCAAACTTGCAACTGTGATATGTTAGTAAGTTAAGAGAAAATATGTATCAAAACGGGAATATATTTATGAAGATGTATGATGTTTCAGGCATACCCAGGCACTGTCCGGTGAGCTCTTAAATATAGGACCTCTGTAGGGCTGAGAAATTTGTAGAAATTGCAATTGAATACATCAAAATAAAGATATTTGTTTTTGCCATAAATGTCTTTCACACAGTATTTAAAAAGTGATAAGAAAATGATTTTAATTTATAATGATAATATTAAAAGAGGCTAATGGCATTATCCTTGCTACAAATTTCATCTCTAAGCAATTACTTTTAGGTGACCCATGAAGAGCACCCTTGTGGCCTAGTGTATAGATAAGCCGTCTACATTGAGTACTGCAAAGGCTGGATTTCAAATGGCAACTACACAACAGATAGGTGGAAAATGTGTGTGATTAAAGGGCTTTACCTGGGAAAAGGGGAAAATCTTAAAAATTAGAACAAGCTTTGAAACATAAGAAGACAGCTGTTTTAATTCAATAAAATTAAACTTTCATTAAAGCTTATTCACACAGTGAGGCATCTGCAGGTCAGTGGGTAGGGCGCCGGCCTCTTGCACCAGAGCTGGTGGGTTCAAACCCAGCCCCAGCCTGCTAAAAACAAAACATATCCAGGCACTGTGGTGGCCACCTGTAGTCCCAGCTACTTGGGAGGTTGAGGCAAGAGAATCGTTTAAGCTAAGGTGATCAGATGTCCTGCTTTTAGGGAGACAGTCCTGATTTTTAACAATTTGTCTTGTGATCCACGGCGTTTTAAAAAAGTCCTGATTTTTGGAAAGAATGCACGACAAGCTAAGGAATGGCAGGAAAATGGGAAGGGAATATATGTTTTTCCGCTGCTATGTGGCTATTTTGCCAGGATATGAGTTTTATATTATTTTTGTTAATTTGATAATGTTAAACTTTAATAATAATAACAAATAATTATTGAGAACTGATTATCAAGAATTGCTTTTCAAAGTTCACATTGTTGATCAGTTGTTAGAATTCTACCACCATTGTTTGGACTTAATGAACAATGGCATTTTTTGGCATTGGCAACAAAAACATTTTGTAACTGTCTCTCAGATGATACACATCGTACTGTGTGCTAGTGCTAGTTAAACAAGTGATGTCAACAAATCAGCTATTCAGGTAATTTAGGTAAGTATTTTATTTATTTATTTCATGAATTTAGCAGACAGTACTCGTATTATTTATATTTTATAGTGATAGCAAAAAGTCTAGCACTGGCCTTGAAAGTGACACTTACGACTTATGAGGTATCATTATTAAAAATATATATTAATGAGGAAAAGGTTAAATCTTGGGCATCAGCAAAAATCACAATAGAGAACAAGTGGTTAGAAATATTTCATCATTTAGAAACAAACCATGTTCCATACAATAATGCACTAAAAATTGTGGGATACATGCTGTCCTTACCAGAAACTAATGCTGTGACTGAATGCGTTTTTTTCTATGGTAAATAAAGTGTGGACATCAGAAAAATCACAATTAAGTGTTGAGACTTTGAAAGCCATTTTATGTGTGAAATATAATTTAACAAATTCTTGTGAAAAATTTTATGACCTTTTAAACAATGACAGCAATCTACTAAAAAAATTCACTCAAATGAGAAATATGCCAAAGAATAAAATAATACTATACATAATTTTTTAATGTATTATATTTGTAAATGTACTTATGTTGAAATTTTAAAAAATATTACAATACTATTTTTGCGTTCTATGAAAATTTTTGTTGCTCCATATAGACCAAATTTTTAATTAAGACACCCCCCCCCATCAATCGCGTCCCACTTTACCAATGTTAAAATCTGGTCCTTAGTTTAAGCCCAAGAGTTTGAAGTTGCTGTGAGCTATGACGTTATAGCAGTCTACCGAGGGCAACAAAGTGAGACTCTGTCTCAATAAAAAAGGAAAAAAAAAAAGCTTATTCACAGAAACAATTCAAAATTATTGAGCTATTTTTGTCCTTATTTTAATGTAACATTCAATAACAACTAAAATTCACTTTTATTAGATATGATTTAATGTAAAGAATTGTTTTGCACTTTGTTAAATAAAAAGTTCCATCATTATTTTCACCTCTGCACCAGTTTTATAAACAATCCATTTTATATACAAACTCAGAGTTCAGGAGGGAAATACAATCAGGGAGGCATTTAATGGTTTAAATAATCAAGGAACTTTGAAAAATGTATGTTTATAATTTTTTTCTTCTCATTAATGCAAGATAAGCTACATTTTATTTTGCATTTGAAAGGACTATGATTCATCTTAAGGGATTTGTCAAAAATGTTTTATTTTAAACTTTCTAATGCTATTCTTTTAGGAATATTTATTTTACAGCCTTATTTTTTTAATGTGAAAAACGGACTCAATTTCAAACACCCTCTAAGATTTTGTTAGTCATTAAAGATATTATACAGCTATTATATAGTCATTCATGGCGATGTCACAAATGCTGGAGTTATTTTCAATAAAGACTCAATGACATGTCTTTATTTTTCTTTCCCTTTGATATGAGCAACCATCAGAGATGAAAATCATTTCTATAATGGGCAAAAGACATTTTATATTGACTTCTGGGTTTCCCAGAGAATGGAGAGGATAATGAAAAATAAAAAGGAGTGAAGAGAGAAGGTAATGCTATGTAATCTTCATCTATTTTTACAGAGTCGGTAACTGAAATCCACTTACGAATGACACCATCCAACATCATACCTAACGCTTCACCAGAGGACAGCTTTTCTTTTCACAAAAGTTTTATCAATTATATATTTCAAAAATGACAGGCAGAGGGGAGCTTAGTTAGCCTAAATCATCTTAAGTCTTTGAAGGTCTGTAGGGCCATCGATTCTGTTCTGTGGGCCTATTATGAATGTATTATGAATTGGTAGGTTTCTGTCCTATAAGGAGATGAGATCAGAAAAGATATTTTGAAAGAGTAACTAGCTTATTTTTTTACAGCTCAGAGAGAAGTCTGCTTAGCTTAATCCTACTCATTTCTTTTTAGTAACAATCTTAGCTTGTTTCAAGTTCTATCAGTTCAATAATTTAAGTAAACAATAAGCTCCAGTAAAAAAAAAAAAAATCCCTCAAAGAAGGTTTCTTCTGCAGGGACTAAATGACAATTTATGGAATATTTCAATAGTGCATGATTTTTTCACAAATTTCATTAGTGCAGCATTGATTGCTCATTTTTCAGCTCTCAAAACAATTTAACATAGTCTCTTTCATGCAGAGGATAACATATTCATATTATTTGATTTTTGATGAAACCAAATGACCCTTTAAATTTGCAATAGAGTTCTTTAATTTTGTATGAGTTTCTTTACTGCTGTTCATTTAATTTTCTGTTTCCATTAACCATCTGCAAGCATTTGACTCTATGACAATTATTCAGCTGTGCCACATCACGACTGACATATTTTATAAATGAAAAAAACTAAAAAGAAAAAATGGAGGAGGGTTAGAGATCACAGGAGAAAGGAGGAGAAAGCTATCGAACACAAATGTCACGGTTTGGAATCGTGTATTTTCCATTCAGCTGAAGCATCTGAGTGGTAATTATTGGTCCAACTGTAAATCCAGCCTAATTGCGTTTTGTCTTCGTTCCTGATAAGCACTTCACGATGATGATGATTACTCTTGCTAAATGCATTCGTTCCATGAATGTTTCCCCACACTGATGGCCAGGGGGCCTTGCAGATGAAAAGACTGCAGACAAAATCGCTCAATTCTGCTACAACGAAATCAGTATTGATTTCTTTTTCCAAGTCAGAGAAGGACCCACTGTGTGTGCCTTTCATTTTTCTGCCTACCCATCACGGGGGGTTTGGTCAGTATATATTAAAGGTGCTTTAATTGACTGACATTACTGAGAGGCCAATCGTGGGCAATTAGCACTGATTAACTGTGTCACTTGTCTGGCAGATAAAGAACATTGCATCTTGCCTATTTTCTTAGAGGCTTAGGTTGAAAAGAACCCCACTGTTTGATTTAATTTTTCTTTGTACCATGGAAACCTTTTGCCATGTTGATTTCCATGTAATTTTTGCCTCTTTATACTCATGCCTTGTCCTTCTTATTACTGAATACCCAGTGAGTCTTTCAGTGATGGCACAGGGACAGGCTGTTAGCGTCTTTTCATAAATCTCTGTATTTCATAGTAGAGCAATTAAGCCAAACATTTGGATTTCTGCTACAAATTTAAATGCACAAGTGAAAGCAAATGGCTATGGGATTGAAGGCTATAATATGGCTTCATCATTGCAGTTCAGCTTTTCAAACTCAGTGAATGTTTGGACAAAGGAATTCCAGAAAAAATGTCATTCTAGAGTCTTTCTGAGAAAGTCTTAGTAATGTGGTATCAAATAAATCTATGCAGACTAAAAAATCACATTTAAGTATTCATTTGACTGGTTTAGACATTTTATTTCAGTTCTTGAAACATTTATAAGCAATACTTGAATCCACCTTTGACAGTGGGTCAGGGAGAAAGGCTGTCATCCAGCTCTGGAACAGTCTCCGCACTATGCTTGCTGTTACCCGGGGCTGAACACCTGCCCGTGGTGGGTAATAGCAAAGGATCTAAAAAACTAATACAAAGAGAGGACTGTGGAGACTGAAGTTATACATAAAAATGGCACAAATTGTTAAATGAATCTAGGTTTGAAACTCTGAGATAAAGCTTAGAATTTTCAGAAATAAATCAATAATGCTGGAAGGGAACTTTCTCAAAAATCATTCTTAGTGGACAGTAATTATTTGCTTCTCCAGTATCCATTTCTCTTTCTTCCTGTGCGCAACAGGCTATGTTTTCCATCTCATGTTTCATCCTTCCCCTATTCTCAGTGTATAGGGCCTGAGTTAGTTAATATATTATAACAGCAGTTGGGGGGCCTGTTGGATCCAGGCCCACTCACCCTGTAACAATATGTCCTGCCCCCTGATTCCTTTCCGGGGGAACACAGTCTAAAGTCATCTGATCAAATGCAACTCTCCAGAAAGAGCTCCACTGCACTGGACTTTAGCAAGGGGGCATCTAGACATCCACACACCTCTCTGTTATGCATGAAGCTGTAGAATGAGGTCAGCTCCCTGCAGGACGCAGCAAGAAGCCAGGAGCCAGAACCATCCTTTGGACCTGAGTTTGAACTTACATGAGTCCGTACATTGCCTTGTTGCTAAAACCAGTTGGCATTGATTTTTCTGTCACCAGAATAGTTAAATATAAAGCATGAATCTATTTGAACAAGGTTATGGAGCAGCCTGGAAAGCAAATACACATAGGTAGAATTTTTTTAACTTTATTTCACAGAAACACAATTTATCAGATTCCATTGCCCTCTTAGACATTACTCATTGAGTGTAAACTTCTCTGAGCCAGATGACAATTCTAACAGGCTAATGATTTTACGTTGCCTTATGTCGTCACAAACAGTCCTAAAATTGCCATCAGTTTCAAATAGAATCTTGATTTAGAAATACAAATAAATGATGTTCCCATCACAAAGAAATGATGAATTCACGACAATGGATTTGCCAATTACCCTCATTTGACTGTTACAAAATATATACATGTATAAAAACAGCACACTGTACCCCATAAATATATACAATGATTGTTTATGAATTAAAAATATAATAAAACTAAAAGAATGATCACTCAGACTCAAAGAAGAAAAAGCTAAGCTAGCCTTCGTGTTTCTTCTTTTTAACAGCTTTAGAATGGAAGCTCACAAGGGGAAAACGTATTTTTTTTATTGTTCTCCATTTTTTTTCTTTCTTTATGAAGTGTGGCAGCAAAGTTGAGTGATTTGAGGCAGTGACATGTAGGAAGTTCTTTGACTAAGTAAGGAGGGGAATGGATTTATTCAGCTGCTACTGATAGGATAGATGTTTATGGAGAGGCATTTGGACGGAGGAAGAACAGTGGCACCAGAATCTCTTACTGGTCTAACCTCACAGTATAAGTTGCTCAATTTTTGCTTCTGCAATTGTGGTTAAAATTTATCTTTTAGGGTTAGAGTAAGAAATACAGGATCAGTGTACACAACACATCTACCACACTGCATGAACTGAAGAAATTGTTGCAGCTAGTTGGGGAGATACCAGCAAGAAGCTGGGAAAAGTAAACATACCCATTTCTGGCCATTCAGAACGAAAGCATGTGAATAATATGATAGTCACTTCACTTGAAGTTGTATTATATAATTTCCCACAATTTTAAAAAAGGAGGTAACACTCTAGACACCCCCAGGAGATTTGCAAATAGTACCGATAACGCTCTGCTTGACTCATTCATAAAATGTTGGCCAAATAACCCCCAGAAACAAATGTCATGAATAACAGGGCTAAAAATATATTTTGCTATTTAAAAAGGATTTTATCTTTGTCTCATTCATAAAACACAGCAAATCAAAATTCATCTCCATAATTATTTCTTTCTTCAAGGAGCTGTGCTTATACAGGGTATTGTATTTTCAGGTATTGTACCAGTGTACTTTGTAATCTTGACTGCCTTGGGAATTACAAATCATTTACTTTTCAACTCCGGGTGTTGTGCTAAGGTGTCACCATTGAACGTGCTTCACTGAGTGACATTTCAATAGTAGGGACCTTATTGCTGGTAAGAAGGAGAACTAATTTGTTCAAACTATGCCTATGTTTAAATGAAAGGAATAATTTCTCCTGAAATGCAAACATGTAAGACATTTGTGTATGACATATTGTTAATAACTGGATTTTTCTATAAATAAGTATTGTGATTTGAATCAAGAAATGTAATGAGAGGATTAATCTCATAAAACTAATGAGTAAAGCCAAAGTTAATTAGAGAGAGGGGCCGGAGGTTATTCTGCCTGATAGCATTTAAATTAGTTGTCTACGGCTATGTAACAACTATGCAAACCGAACTAGTGTAAAACAACATACATGTACTATCTCAGTTTTTGTGGCTCAGGAATCTGGGGGTGACCTTACTGGATCCTGTGCTCAGGGGCTCGCAGGATGTGACGACTGTGGTTTCCAGGCTGGGTCATTTCCTGGTGATTAGGGTTCTCTTCCAGACGTAAATAGTTGCTGGCACATTCAAATCCTTGTGGCTGTATGGTTGAGGTGCTGTTTTCTTGCTAGCTGAAAACAACTTTCAACTCCGAGGATTCTCCCCAGGTCCATGACATTTGACCTTCTCCAGAGACACTTTCAAATGGGACTTTACATTTTCAAGGTCATTAGGAGAATAGATTTGACCTTCATGAGGGCCCCAGTCCTTTTAAAGAGCTCACCTGATTATGTCAAGCCCTTGTGGGACAATTTTTTCTTTAAGTCAAAGACAACTGATTAGAGTCCTTAATCACATGTGCAGAACTTCTCCTGTCACATGAGATCACAATCATTATTACTTTTTTTTTTTTTGCAGTTTTTGGCAGGGTTTGAACCTCCACCTCCGGCATATGGGGCTGGCGCCCTACTCCTTTGAGCCACAAGCACCACCCAATCACTATTGCTTTTGAAATCAGCTACAAGTAAAGGAAGAAACAGGATTTGAGATTATAGATGAGGCTATTTAAAAACACAGATTGGTTTATCCTCCCTTGTGGAAAAATATAAAATGTTTTATTCCACATTAATTGCATCATCTGTCTATGGTAAGTCTAAGGCACATGGTCCTGGGTCCAGACGGCCCTGGGTCAATGGCTGACAGTCACTGAGAGCAGTGGCAGGTGCTGAGCCCTGCTGTGCAACAGGGTTGAGCCCAGGGATGTGTTCTCTACAGCAAGTTCACTATTACTACTTGAATATTTCCTAGATTTATTATCTATTTTAGTAAACATTTACTAGGAAACTCTATTATGTGTTAAAAACTAATGAATGAGAATTTTTATGTGATATTAGAAACACTATTTTAGAAACATTATTTAAGTCTTTGTAGAATCTAATTTCTACCAGGGGCTTTTAATTAGGTGTCACAGAGGGGTAACTGATGTCTTCCATAGGTTCAGCCAAATCTATAAAGATCCTGATCTATTCTAGTAAATATACTATGAGTAAAGTATCTGTAATTTCTTTTTAAAACTAATTGGTATGTTATTAACTCATACCTGGACAAACAGATTCTATTTTGTCCAAATGTCAGCTAATATTTTCAGCTGTAAGCAAAAAGATTATTTTCCCATATTCTAGCATGTTTACCATTTAAGTGTCAAAACTTTACATTGGCACAATTATTCTGTGATTTGTATAATACATTTTGTTTACTTTATCTATAACCACAAAAATTTTAAAAGAAACTTTGATCATATCCATATTTAAGATAGTGTAACAGGGCTTAAGTAGACACGTTTTAGAGATAGTGTAGGGTTTCAATATTCCTCTTATATCTTAACTTTCTGTGATTTTGATAAACTACCCAGAGATGTTAATAAATTGGCACTGAGATTTTTATACAGGCAAGATTTAGTCTGGAGTCTGTTTTAGGATTGTGTCAGTAAATATTAGCTAATATTATTTTATCATCATCATTTTCTTTTTATAACAAAATTAAATTATAATATTTATCAGAAGAAAGCATATATAAACGTTACTTGGGCTTATATGATTTTTATAATTAAAATTTAGACCAAACATTTTAAAAGACTATTAGAACCTTACATTGTCAAAGTGCTAAATCTAATTAAAAGTCAAGTTGGGAATTTTTTGTTGTTTCTTTGGTTTTAATGACCCTTTTTCTTACAATATTAGGTTGTAAATTTTTATTAGTAATATTGAGATTTCTTGTTCATTGAAATTGCTTTGAGTTCAGATTTGCTAAAAAAAATAATTTTTTTAGAAGCTAAATCCTTGGTAGTCTTTCTTATCAAATGCAGTATTATAAATAAATTCTTAAAAAGTAAAGAGATTCTAAAATGCAAGATATTTTGACATGTAAGTGATGTTAAATAAACTAAAGCAATACCTCACCCTCAGAACTTAGAAGTTTGCCCTCATAAGTAGTTAACATACGAAGAACATAATAGATACTCAATACATATTTGCTGAATACAAAAACAAATATTGTTATTAATAAACAAAAGATCTTTCTGTTTTTAATAAGAAGTATTGAATACTAATTCTATATTTCCCTGTGTGTTGCACATGTACACATCTGTGGTTTCAAAGCTGTACACTAGAGAAGGGTTTTTTTTAATATTCTCAATATCATCAAATTATATGATATAAATGTACATATGTGTGTGTGTGTATATATATTTATCTCCTATATACATATATATAAAATGTACATAACTTGTCATTAGTAATTTAATTTCAAAATTTTCCTCATTATTTGATAATTTTCTTTGTATTCTAATTTGAATAGGACAAGCAAAGTAGTATTTTTATCAGAAAGAATTTCCCTGAAGGAGCATTATGACCAGGTGGTTTTTGTCTAACACTCTCTAGTGTTCAAACAAAACTGAAATTGCTGAGGTTTTGTTTTTAATTGACATGAAATAATTGTATCTATGTTTTGACACATATTATAATGTATGCTGATCCAATAAGGGTAATTAGCATAGCCATCCTCTCCAATGCTTATTTTTTCTTTGTGTTGGCAACAACCACTGTCCTCCTAGCCCTTTGAAACTACATAATGTGTTTCTTGGTAACTGTGTTAGTCCTGGTGGTACAGTGCACTAGAAATTATTCTTACTATCCAGTTGTGATTTTGTATGCTTTGAAAAGTCTTTTTATATCCTTCCCTTCCCACTACCCGGCCTGTGCTCTCCTATCTTCAGTTTTACCTTTTACTTCTGTGAGATCAATGTTTTTTTTAGTTTCCACCTGTGAGTGAGAATATACAGTGTTTAACTTTCTCTTCCTGGCTTATTTCACTTAATAACAATATAACATCTTAGGACTGATAAGTGGATTAGTAAAGTTGTAGGATATAAAATCGACGTACAGAAACCAGTAGGCTTTCTATATATAAACAGTAAACTAGCTGAAAAAGGAACCAAGAGACCAACCTTATTTGCAATAACTATGTGTAAGTGCACACACGTGTGGACCCACAGACACAAGAAAACTAGAAGACAATAATGAAAAAAAAGAAAAAAACTGAAGGGGATACATCCAAAATGAAAGACATTTTATGGCCACAGATCAGAAGAATTAATATTGTTAAAATGGTCACACTTTACCCGGTGTAGAAAAAAAATCCTTAAGTCTGAATGAAACCACAAAAGACCCTGAAACTTAAAAGGTTGGACCAGAAGGTATCAGTCTACGAAAATAAAACATAAGGAGAATGCTTGAGGATATTCATCGGGGAAAAGATTTTATGGATAAGACCTCAAAAGCACAGACAACAAAAGCAAAAATGAACCAGTAAGATAATTTTTTGAAATTTAAAAGCTTCTACACAAGAAAGGAAACACTCATAGAGTGAAAAGACAACCTACAGAATGGGAGAAATATTTTAAACTATTCATCCACAGGGGATTAGTACCCAGAATATACAGAGAACTCCAACATCTCAGTAGCAAAAAATAAAATAAGATAAAATAAAATCCAGTTTTTTTTTAAAGAAATGGGCTAAATATCTGAAATATTTCTCAAAAGAAAACTTACAAAGGGCACACTTCCTGGGTGAAAGGCACACTTACATAAAAGCAAACTATGTAACCAAAAGTATGTACCCCCATAATATTCTGAGTTTTCCTAAAAGGGGGGGGAAGAATAGTTACAAATGGTCAAAAATACGTGAAAAACGCTCAATATTACTATTCATTAGACAAGTATAAATAAATGCCACAATTAGGTATCATCTCACCCCACCCAATTAGCATGGCCATTATCAAAAAGACAAAAAATAACAAATGTCACAGAGGATGTGGAGTGGAGGGAACGTTTAGGCACTGTTGGTGTGGATAAAAAAATAGAAAACAGTTTGGAGGTTCCTCAAAAAACTAAAATATGACCCAGCAGTCCCACACCTTAGCATTTAAGGAAAGCAATATATCAAAGAGACACCTCCCCCCCCCCCGCCGTGTTTGGGACAGCACTGGTCATAATCACCAAGATGTGGAACCAACCTGGGTGAGCAATGACAATGGTTGAACAAAGAACAGGTGGTGGTGGTGGTGTGTGTGTATGTGTGTGTGTGTGTGTGGAGTGTGTGCGCACATGCCCAAGGAATACTATTTGGTTATAAAAAAATAATGAAATCCTGCTGGCCGTTCTCATCATGTCACTTTACTCGTCAGTTACACGTAAGTGACAGTGAATATAGATTACGATATCGACGCTATAAATGCACATGTTATTCAATCTACCTTGCACCTTGTTATACTTGGCTAAGGCACATTTTCCCCCTACAATGTCCCATGTTTTTAATTGTGCATTTCTATATATATAATAATATGAATTTGATCCTGGTAGGTGAAAACAAAATCTTAAGAATCAGAGCATGTTTAGTTTATGGAAAACGAGCTTCTAGGGTCATCATAAGTATTGCAAATTTTAAATTGTTCAGAGATTTTCTTTTTTTTTTTTTTGAGACAGAGCCTCAAGCTGTCCCCCTGGGTAGAGTGCCGTGGCATTACAGCTCACAGCAACCTCCAACTCCTGGGCTCAAGTGAGTCTCCTGCCTCTGCCTCCCAAGTAGCTGGGACCACAGGCGCCCGCCACAACACCCGGCTATTTTTTTTTTTGGTTGCAGCCATCATTGTTGTTTGGTGGGTCCGGGCTGGGGATTCGAACCCGCCACCTTAGGTGTACGTGGCTGGCGCCTTAGCCAGTTGAGCTATAGGCGCCAAGCCTGTTCAGAGATTTTCTGTCAGACTGTAAATTGTAAATTTGCTATGTTAGCCTCTTTGATTAAAAAACTTATCTCCACTCTTCTAATGGCACAGCCAATGTCTCAGTTCTGCATTTCATTTTCTCCCCTAGTCTATTTCTGTGTCATACCATGTCCTCATACGAGATCCCTCTCTGTTATATCGAGTCTATTCAAAGTCCTCCCGAATATAAAATACCTTCATAGGATTAGGACTTCTGCAAGGGTGGAATAGATGTACTTCTCCCTCTTCTACTAATATAAGATAAATTTAAACACTTGAAAATTATATGAAAAACAAGCATAAAAAGAATCTGAAAGAAAAGCATGAAGGCAAACAGGCTTGGGCTTCACAGCTCAGTGACAGGTGAGACTTCTGGGCTCTCTTTCTGCTCATATAAGCCAGACGAGGCACTGAAGAAGCTGGCAGTCTGGAAATGCCAACATATTTAGAAAAAAATCAGCTCTCTAAAGACAATAAAGAAGGAATAGTATACCTGGCAAGACAATAATTTTTTAGACAATACAGCTTTCCATAAAATGTCACAAGAAAAAATGCTGTCTAATACCCACACACTGTTGTCAGGAAGAACCCCGCTGACCAGGTGTCACACCAAGCGTGGTGAGTAACAGGGACTTTCCTGACTACTTACCAGTAATGAGCACAACCTAGCCCTCCATCAGTGGCCCCACAGGGTACTGAATGTCTCCCCTCAATGGGAGTTATAGCCCCCCTCAGTTTCTAGACTAAGACAATGTCAAAAAATCTCAGTGGAAAGTCAGTACTTTCAACATTACCCAATTATAAGGAGGCTACCCAAGGACAAATAAGATTTGTTCTTCCAGCCAGGTTAGTATCGGTGGAGGCCTAAATGGGTAGCCGTAATTCCCATCCCTGTGTGAGGCGCCAGCAAATCCTCCCTCCTGGATGTCAGTGGAGCCAAGCAGAGAAGCTGAACTTCCACTCCCACTTGGCAGTCACTAGCTGGGGTCTCCCCACTGACTGCTGCAAAAACCAGGAAAATCTCAACTTGAATGAGAAGAAATAATCCAAAGATGTGAATAGTGAGAAGCAGGAATTCCTTGGACAGGTTGCAGGTTTGGTTCTGGACTGCTATAATAAACCAACAGTCACAATATCACAAGCTACAGGAAGGTTTTGGTTTTCCGGTGCACACAGAAGTTATGTTTCCATTACACTGCGGTGCATTAAGTATGTAATAGCACTGTGTCACAAAATGGACAAGACTTAATTAACGATACTGTTAACAAACGCTAACAGTCATCTCAGAGTTTGATGAGTTGTAATCTTTTTGACGGTGCAGGGGCTTACCTCAATGCTGATGGACACTGAGTAATCAGGACAGGGTGTGCTGAAGGCTGGGGTGGCTGGGGCAATCTCTCAAAATGAGACTGCAGTGGAGTTAAGCACACAGATGGACTCTACTTAATCACAGATATCTCTGTAGCATGCAATAATGTTTGATAACATTTTACCCAAGAAGAATTGCATTCAAAATTGGAGTCAATCCTCTCAAACACTGCCACTGCTTAGTGAACTAAGTTTCTTTTCTTTTTTTTTTTTAAATATTCTAAAATTTTGGTGGCAGCTAACACATCTTCTCCAGGAGTAGATTCCATCTCCAGGAAACACTTTTTTGCTCATTTATAAGAAGCAATTCCTCATTCTTTCAATTTTCATCGTGAGATTATAGTGACTTGGTCTCATTTTCAGGCTTCAGTTCTAATTCCAGTTCTCTTGCTATTTCCACCAATGTGCAGTTACTTTCTCCACCGAGGCCTTGAACCCCTCAAAGACATTCTTGAGGGTTGGAGTCAACTTCTTTATCACTTTTGTTACTGTAGATATTTTGACATCCTCCTTTGTACCACAAATGATTGTAAGGACAATACTTTTCCGAAGGTTTCTAGTTAACTTTGCTTAGATCCATCAGAGGAATCACTATGGCCATTAAAGTCTTATGAAATGTAAATTATGCTTTCACTTAAAAGAATATTATAACTGATCCGATTTTCTATCTGGAGGACCAAAACTTTGTGTCTGTCCACAGTGAGCTCATTTGGCTTTTTTATCATTCCTGTGTTTACTAATTAGCACTTAGGTTTTCCTTCAAGAACTTCTCTTTTACATTTATGACTTGACTGTGTGGCACAGTAGGTCTAGCTGTGGATCTGTCTCAGCTTTTAACACAGCTTTTTCATTAAGAATAACTGTCCCCAGCTTTTGTTTAAAATGAGAGAGAGTCAACCCTTCCTTTCACTTGAACACTCAGAGTCCTGGAAACAGGGAAGCCTCAGGACAGGGAGCAGGGGGGAGGTGTAGTCAGACACCGTATTGGCTACGTTTGCTGCCCTCTCGGGGCATGGAGCATGGCATCCCAACACAAACAATGACATCAAGGATCACTGTTCACAGCTCACCTACAGATATACTACCAATAAAAATGTTTGAGATAAATTGCAAGAATTATCAAAATTTGACACAGAGACATGAAGTTAGCCCATGTTCTTTGAAAACTGGTGTCAGTAGACTTTCTCAATGAAGGCTTACCCCAAAGTTTCAATTTATAAAAATTCAGTGTCCATGAAGCACACTAAAATGAATAAAATGAGGTGCACCTATATTAGAATTATTTCATGAAGATCTTGAATCAGCAGCATAAAAATGCCACAACAAGCAATTACACTAACATCTAAAAGAATATCAAGAGAAGAATTCTCAACAGAGTTACATGATGATCAAAATTTTAATGATCATCAAATTCAGAAACTTAAGTTCATCTTAAATACCATAATAACTATTAATAAACTGATGAGTACTTGGGTTGATTCCATATCTTTGCAACTGTAGATTTTGCTGCAAGAAACATTTGAGTGCAAATATTTGAGTCCCCTTAAGGAGAATGGTTCCTGTTAGGAAGGTTGGTAGCATAAGACCTGGGCTTTATTAAAAAGATTTCAGACCCAGCGGGATGGGAAGTAAATTAGGAACAGGAGCTCAACTTAGGGCAATGGACTACACATTTAGTAATTATTGGATCAAATGAGGTATTAGTGAAAAATAGAGATTTCTGGACTTTACAGAAATCAGTCCAGTACAATCAGCAGCTCCAATGAAGAAAACATACACAGTGGAGAATACCGAACCTAGAACTTGCGATGATGATCCAAAGTTTGATGAAAATGTGAGGGTGTTCAGCGTGTCCCCTGAGTGAAGAACTCAACTACAACTTGAAAGTTACCTTAGAAATGAACACAATGTAACGTAAACATTTGTACCCTCATGTTAATCTGAAATTAAAAAAAAAAAAAAACTTGACAGTCACTGATTCAGGCCCACGGCTATTTCGTTGCTTGCTGACTCCATAACTTCCTCCCACACTGAAAAGTATATTCATGTTTTTTATGTGGCAGTCATATCTAATAATTAAACTCCATCTGGAATAATTTCAACTTAATAGTCAGATTATCTATACATTGGAATTTTCAATATTGAAATGTGACCATCCCTTTCAACGGCTGAACTGTTGACGTGGAATGTATCTCTGAGATTTAGCAGTATTTGAGGAGTTTCTTCCAAATTGAAGCACAAAAATATATCCATTTAGTTCAAGGTAAGAAATAGGTATATTATCTGCATGAATAAATGCCATCGGCCATTATTCATATATAAGAAATAATAAATATGCCTACCAGATCCTTACCATGTCCCAGCAGGACGGACCATAACTTGAACAAGTTTAGAACAATCTCACCCTTTGGTACGCACAGGCAGCCTTTGAGGGCCGGGACTATATTTTTGAATTGAGATATTATCTCTTCTTTCCTTAATCATCTGATTTTAAGTAATACACTTCACTGGTGAAATAATTGAGACTCAACATTTATTTTCCTAATCAAGATATCTTAGACCAGGAATGTACCTTCTCAATAACACCTTTCTTAACCACTTGAGATAGAACCATCATAGTCTGTGAATTCTTGCAATCTTTATGTATGGTGCTCTGTATTAACATCTCTTTCTGGCTTCCTTAGCACACATGACACTCCTGATGGTTAGAATCAATCATTTTACTCATTTTTGTATTTGAAGCACAGCATAATAGTAATTTCATAATGGGTGAACAACTTGCTCCAAAAGGAAGGGCACAACGTAAAAATGGTAAAGAAATTTTCTTTCAGAAAAATTCTAAATATTGTGTATTTGACTTGAATATATTCTCTCTTTGGGTTATAAGAAATGCAATCAACTGATCACTGGCTTGAAAACAGGACCTTGTAGCTTTACTTATCAGTGGAGAATAAAGGTATTTGAATTAGTTATTGAGATTTGTCAGAAATGATTGTTAGAAAGTTTGAATTGTGTGTAATAATTTTCCTAGGAATATTTTATCCATCTTCTTCCTAATATTAATACTACATTGCTTTTCTATTATGCAATAGAGATTGCTTGCAAATTGTAAAGAAAAGGGACTTTATAAATATGGGTGTTACAAAATAAATGACTATATTTTTATCATTAAATACTAATAACAGAGGAGACGCAAATAAAATAGAGTTTAGTTTTCTTTAAATTTCTAATAATAATACTTATTTTAGAAACTGTAAAAATCAATTTATTTGAGCACATTTTTTAAAAAGTTATTTTGCCAATATTTATTGGCTCAAAGAAAATTTCAATCGATAAAACAATTCTGTGTAATTATATTTATGCTCAGAAATTCTCCTCTTTCCTTTTATTTTCACTTTTTTTTAGTTTATAATTCACATAGGAAAGGAAAATCAAGAGGATAAAATTGTTTCAAACTGCATAAAAATATAGCACAACGTATGCTAGCATAAATACAGCACATAAGGACAAATTTCACTGTATGTAACTCACAGGAGATATTTTTAACAACTGGGATTTAAATCACATACCCATAAGAAATCTATTTCTGCCTTGGAATAAATGAATGGGTGCCATTCTAACCTTGTCAAATTAAAAAAAAAATCTTCATTCTAAAATTTGTGAAGTAAATAAGTACATATAAAATAAATAAATAAGATACATATAAAATAAACAGGGAACATATCCTATTTTATTTTGCTAGGGACAGTGTTTATAATTTATTTATCTTTAGCCCTAATTTGAATATAGACATATTTTTCCCAAAACACCATGATTTATTCCCAAATTAATACCTATTCTGGAAGAAGTTGTATTTGGAAGAGTAAAAATCCCTCCCCTGTAAGGAAATCCTTTCCCACTACTCCTATCTGACACAATATTGGAAATCCTGGTTAGTGTAATATAACAAGAAAAAATAATTAATATCTATTAAGGTTGCAAATGTGAAATAAATCTTTCTGTATTCACAAACTTTGCGAAACTCTGTAGAGATTTTTTGGTGGAAAATTTTAAATAATCTACCAAAGAAACAAGCAAAGAAAAAGAACACAACCAGGAACTAATAACAAAGTATAGCAGTGTTGGGTATACAAGGTCAATATAAAAAGTCAACTGCTTCTCTGTAAGCCAGCATTAATAATTTAAGTTTAAATTTATGTATTATTTATCATACCATCAAAAAAGTAAATTACTTAGTATAAATCTAACATAAATTTTTCCCGATTACCCGGACTTCATAAATATACATTGTCTGTCTCTATCAAAACATCATATATTTTTTCATGTGTTTTTTGGCCATTCATCTGTCTTCTTCTGAGAAGATTCTGTTCAATTTTCTTACCCACTTACAAATGGGATTGTTTGATTTTTCTTGTTGATTAGTTTGAGTTCACTGTACATTCCAGTTATCAGCCTTTTGTCACATCATGGCATGCAAATATTTTCTCCCACTCTAAAGACTGTCTGTATGGTTTAGTTGCTGTACCCTGAGTTGTGCATCACCCCTGATCATCAGAGAAATGCAAATAAAACCACCCTGAGATATCACCTACCCCCAGTGAAAAGGGCCTACATCATAAAGTCTCAAAGCTGCAGATGCTGGCGTAGATGTGGAGAGGAAGAAACACTTTTACACTGCTGGTGAGACTGAAAACTAATATAGCCTCTTTGAAAAGTCTGGAGAATCCTCAAAAAGCTAAAAGCAAACCTTCCATTTGATCCCACATCCCATTACTAGGTATCCACTCTGAAAAAAAAAAAATTTTATCATAAGGACATTTGTACTAGAATGTTTATTGCAGCTAAATTCACCATCACTGAGATGTGGAATCAAATCAAGTGTCCATCAACCTGTGAATGATTTAATAAACTGTGGTATATGAATATATGAAAACCATGGGGTACTAGTCAGCCAAGGAGAGTTTACATCTTTGTATTTACATGTATGGAGTTGAAGAAAAGTCTCTTAGTAAATTTAACAAGAATAGAAAATAAGTATCCAGTGTATGCATTTCTAATACAAAACCAATAGATAAGCAACTAAACCCCCACATGTGAGAAAAACAAAACTAAATTCAAGTGGGGGGTGGGGGAAGCAGGGAAAGGGGCGGGAGACGGGAGGGATTGGTAAGCTCCTACCTAATGGGCACAAGGTGATGGGGCACAGCACACCCCTGGGTGAAGGGCTCAACCGCAACTTGCAATTTACCCAAGAAAAGCCAACTATGTAACCTAATCTTTTGCACTCTCACATTAATCTGAAATTTCAAAAAATAAAATAAACGGGTTCATACTAATGTAAATCAATGAATGTTTGGAAAAAATATATAAAAGGACAAGAAGAAACCAATTTCCTATGTAGAAGAATCTGAAATAATTTGCTTCAGCTTCAAGGAGATGGAACATAAGTTCCCACATTTTGAGTGAACTTAGCAGATTGAACTTCTTCTAAAGAGGACGGTATGTAAAAAAGCAAAATAAGAATGACCATACACTGAGAATCCTGACAAACACTACCTTACCCAACGAGCAGGGGTAACATCAGCTGTGATCAATTATGCTGGTACTACGTACCCTTAATAGGGTGAGCTACAAAATGCTTTACCTCTGCGTCCTTTTTCACAAAAATTCATAATCAAAGCATAAGCATGAGAAAACATGGAACAAATCCCAGTGGAGGACAGTCTACTCACCATGTGACCAGTACACTAAAAAATCATCATCAAGGTCATTGAAAACAAGAAAAGTCTGAGAAATTGTTACAGAAAGAGGCACCCAGTGAGCTGTGAGAATAGAATGTGATTGTTCAGGGGGGATTCAGGGAGAAGATAAGGACACTGGGTAAAAATAAAACTCAAATCAATTATGTACTTTTGCCAGTATTAATATATTAATATTTGTTCATTATATATTTGTCAAAAATATAACTTAACAATGTAATATATTAATATCAGAAGAAACTGGTGTAGGGCATATAAGGACAATTATACTCTGAACTATTTTATAAATCATGAACTATCTTAAAATAGGTATTTTGCTAAAAATAAAAAGGAGACATATCTCTCACAGATGCAGTACTCATAGAAAAATATACTAGAGACAGAAATAGGTCACTTACTTCAATAGAAAGGGGGTACAAGGCCGGGTGTGGTGGCTCACTCCTGGAATCCTTGCATTCTGGGAGGCTGAGGCAGGTGGATCGTGGGTTTGAGACAGTCTGAACAAGAGGGAGATCCTGTCTCTAAAAATAGCCAGGTATTGTGGCGGGCACCTGGAGTCCCAGCTACTTGGGAGGCTGAGGCAAAAGAATCACTTGAGCCCAAGAGTTTGAGGTGGCTGTGAGCTGTGACACCACAGCACTCTACCAAGGGCAACAGAATGAATGAGACTGTCTCAACAACAACAACAACTATATATATATATATATATGAAAAAATAAATAAAAAGAAACATGGTACATATATTGAAATGGCACAGGTGTTACAGATAAAATTAGGGGACAATCTAACCCACAGGTGATTTTATTACTTTACTAAAGAAAATTAGAGACTCTCACCTGCTGGGGCTTATCTAAAGGGAGAAAGTAGATCCCAGATGGTATTTCCAGCAGTGAGAAAGAGATTCTAACCCGACTGGCTGACACCTGGGGACTCATTAGATTGTGAACACTCAGGAGATGGATCAATTGTGAAAATGTTAACTGAGAAGCAGCATTCACATTAGCGAAGAAATGACCCAGTAGCTCTGCAGATAACTGTGCAGTGGCCAGGTCATCTGGAAAATTTGCATAAAGGATATTACTCAGATACTTAAGCATGGTAGTTAGGTGAGAAGCCAAACAACTTAGTAACTTAAAAGAAAAAAAGGCCTAGGGTAAGATCTGACCACGCTAGTTAGTTTTAGTTACCCCTGAAAGTTGGCTCACGTTTACTCTGGATGGGCAGCTGTCCTTTCCTCTCTTCATCTTCTGTCAGTATACCAGAAATTAGGAATTAAAAATATGCTGGCTAAGAAGAGAGATTCTAAGGTTATTACCATAAATTGGATGTTAATATTCATGAGTTAGTTGTACAACTTGATCATCCCCCCAAAATATAAATATCATATGATAGTCACCGTGAATTGTGAGTAAAACCCTAAACAAATAAACAAACAAAACTGAAGGAAACAATTAGTCCTTTCTAGAGTACTTTAAATAAGACATATCTATTTAACTTGGAAAAAGAACAGAAATGAATAATAAAGAGCACGCAAGATGTCAGAATCTATAGGGCTCAGCAGAGGCAGTCCTGAGATGAATCCAGGCCTGAGGCACCCACATCCCTCCTGAGGGGAATCCAGGCCTGAGACACCCACATCAGTCCTGAGGGGAATCCAGGCCTGAGACACCAACATCCCTCCTGAGGGAAAATCCAGGTCTAAGACACCTGTGTCAAAATCCAGAAAGATCACAGATTAACACTCTAACACATCTCAAGGAATTATGAAAGAAAGAGCAAACCAAACTGAAAGCCAGCAGAAGAAAATGAACACCTATCAGAGCAGAACTAAAAAGAATAGAAAACAATACCAGCAACAAAATGAAAAGGACAAAGAAAAATATTCAAAAATCATTTGAGAAGAGAAACAGAAGTGATAGACGTCTTGCTAGGTTAACCAGGAATAGAAGACAAAGGACCCAAATAACCTTAACCAAATGAAGAAGGGGGTATTACCACTGATACCACAGAAATACTAAATCTCATTTGTAAACATGGGTTCTCTCTATACACATAAACTAGAAAGTGTTGAGGGTCTGAACACATTTCTGTGAGGAGGCAGCTTCCTCAGGCTCAGTCAGGAAGAAATAGAATTCCTGAACAGACTGAAAACAACTACTGAGATTGAAACAGTAATAAAATATCTCTCAACCCAAAATGCCCCAGACCAGATGGATTTACAACCAAATGCTACCAGGCCTCAGAAGAGCTTGCAGCTAAAATGCCGAAACGATTCCATAGTATCAACAAGGAGAAAATCCTTTCCAGTTCATTCTATGAAGCCATTATCACTTTGATACCAAAGCCAGGAAAAGACGTGCAAACACATATGCACACACACAGAGAAAAGAAAACTACAGACTAATACACAGAAAAGAAAACTACAGACTGATATAGCCTATGAATAGAAGTGCAAAAACGCTCAGTCCAAGGGCACATCAAAGAAAAGAAAAAAATCCACCATGACAAAGTGGCCTTTATCTCAGAGATGCAAATATCATTTAATAAATGTGATTCATCCCATACAGAAGGAAAATAAAAGAGACCATATGACATACGAATAGATGCAGAACAAGCTTTCAACAAAATCCTACACCTTTTTATGATAGAAACCTTCAACAAACAAGGCATAGAAAAAATATATCTCAAAATTATAAAAGTTTCATATCACAAACCCACAGCCAACATCATACTGAATGGGGAAAAGCTGAAATCATTCCTACTAGAAACTGGAGCTGGCCATGGCTGCCCATCACCCTCACTTCTATTCCTCATATTGCTGGACGTCGGAGCCAGAGCAACAAGGCAAGAGGAAAAAATTAACTGTATCCAAATAGGGAAAAAAGGTCCAATTGTCACTTTCTGGTGGCTACGTGATGTTAGATCTAGACAATCCCAAAGATTCATCCGAGAGACCCCTGGAATTGATAAACAGGTTCAGTAAATCTCAGGGTACAAAATCAATGTGCACAGTCAGTAGCCTACCTATATACCAATAACAGTAGCCCTGAACATCACACAGAGAATCAACACCATGTACCATCGCGGTAAGGAAAATAATATGCTTAACCAAGGAGGTGAAAGATCCCTGCACGGAAAACTACAGACACCGAGAAAAGATATTGAAGAGTATATGAACAAGGGGAGACACTTACCACGCTCATGGTTTGGTTGTACCAATATCGTTAAAATATCTCTATTACCAAGGTGATTTGATTTACAGAGTCAATTCAATCCCCATAAAAATACCAATGGCACATTTCACAGATGTAGAAGAAATAATTCTACTTTTTGTTTGGAACCAAATGGGAGCCTGAACAGCCAAAGCAATCTTCAGCAAAAAGAACAAATCTGGAGTCATCCCATCAGCAGACTTCAGACTATACTGCAGGGCTATATTAACCAAAACAGCACGGCATTCACACAGAAATAGAAACACACACCAAGGGAAGAGAACAGGGAACCTAGATATAAAGCCATCTGCATGCAGCCAACTGATCCTCAACAAAGCAGAAGTCAGTATACATTGGGAAACAGCAACCCTAACCAATAAACAGTGCTGAGAAAATTGGAAAGCCACATGCCGAACAATGAACCAGGACCCCTATCTCTCACAGTGCAAGATGGATGAAGGATTTAAATGTAAGGCATGAAACCATAGAAGTTCTAGAAGAATTGTAGGAAAAACTCTTCTAGATATCAGCCTAGGCAAAGAATTTCTGACACCCCAAAGACTATTATCACAACACGAAAATAAATAAATAGGACTTGATATAATGAAAAAACTTCTGCATGGCTATGGAAACAATAAACAGAGAACATAGACAACCCAAAGAATGAGAGAAAACACTCAAACTAAATATCTGGTAAAAGCTATATCATGAATCTATAAAGAACTCAAATCAGCAGGGAAAAAAAATCCACAGTGAGCAAAGAACATGAACAAAAGATTTCAATAGAAGATAGACAAATGGCCAAAAACACATGAAAAATGTTCAAAGTCAATAATCATCAGGAACATGGAAATTAAACCATAATGAGATATTACATTACCACTATTACAATGTTGTTTTTATTAAAAAGTGCAAAAACAATCGATGCTGATGTGAATGTGTCCAGGAGAAAGGAATGCTTATCCACTGTTGGAGGAGCTGAAAATTAATACGACATCTACGGGAAAAGGTTGGAGACACCACAAAGGATGAAAAGCGGACCTCCCCTTCCATTCAGTGATCCCATTTCTGGGTAACTCCAAAAGAAAAGGAGTTATTTTATTAGGACATGCGCACTCAAATATTTATTGCAGAACAATCTACAATCTACAATTGCAAAGGTGTGGAATCCACCCCAGTACTCATCGGTTCATTAAGAAAATATTCTGTGTGACCATGGAATACTGCTCAGTCATGAAAAGGTTGAATTCATGTTTTTTTTGCAGCAATTTGGGTGCAAAAACCATCATCTTAAGTAAAGTATGCCAAGAATGAAAAAACCAACACTGCATGTACTGGCTAATAAGTTGAAACTAACCCAGGGTCACACATGTAACCAGACGTCAATAAAGATCATTGGAAATCAACCAGGCAGTGTGGGGGGAGGGAAGGAGTAAATATCTAACAATCATGATGAGCATTATTCAGAGTTAGACATTGATAGTCCTAACTCAAGCTTTATAAGAGCTATCCATGTAATGAAATTGTTTGTACCTCTTCATATTTTTAAATTAAAAAAGAAAATAAAGGGCAGCACCTGTGGCTCAAAAGGGTAGGGTTCTTGTCCCAAATGCCAAACCCAGCCCCGCCAAAAAAAAAAAAAAAAAAGAAAATAAGAAATGGACTTTAAACATGCCAAACCAAAAAAGAACAATAAAAAATAAATTCAACTATCTAAATCCATTCATTTGACTTGACCTTTTCATGCTTGGGTGATATAAAGGCATAAAGTCAAAAATATTAATTGAATATATGTTTGAGGAATTTTAATGAGGATGTCGATTGCAGGTCTATTTTAATGCTTCCCTTAATTCAAACTCATGCCTGTAAATATACACATATACATATATATGCAAATGAATATGGAATGATGTGGGATACTGTAGGCTTACGCATACTTTAGCATTGCTGTAAACAATGGCATCTCCAAATTTGTGAATTAAAATAGTACACTAGACAGTTAATGAGCATCACAGTCAGCTCCATTTTGCACAGAAGCTATTAATAGTTAACCACATATTTAGAACACTAGAGTACTCATTTTACTCCTGGTTATATTTAAAACCTGACATATTGTTGACTTTACTAACTGTGCATTTCTGTAGTCTCTAATCCAGTTTGTCTGCTTATCTCCTGTGGATAAACATAATCTGATTCAATTATCGTGCAATACTTTTGGATTTTTGTTGCAATCAGCCACTCTGTGTACAACAACATACTGTTAATCCTTTCTTTTTGCAAAGTGAACTCATTCAATGTTGAACAAATTAAACCTTCCCTTCAATTTCTGTATTTCCTGGCTCCACATTGTACTTTTCTCATTTTATTGTGATAACTTTAAAATCACTCTTTGTTTTTCTCCGATAAATGAGATGACGATGGCATTTGAAGGAAAGGAAAAAGAAATAGGGATGTGATTACCATTGATTCTGTCCCTCCTCTTCCCTGCTTACTAGCTGAGTGTGCCCGGATGAGCTGAACAGTTTGTTAGCACACGCTGTGCAATTACTTTGCCGCAAATTTGCAGCTACAGTGATCTCATAAGATACTGCTTTTTGATCTTTCTTTCCTCAATTAGGAGATTACATGACTAGCAAAAGATATTTTTATTTCCAGGATAAAAACAACTTAATTGTACTTTCAGTATATAAAACAAAAAGAAAAGAAAAGAAGGGTAAATATGAAGGTGAATTTAATTTAGGTTATTTGGACAGAGAGTGCTGACAGTTCTTTGTTAACACAAGACTTCATGGATAGCAGACTTTACGTTTTTTACTCCAC
The DNA here is from genome assembly GCF_000181295.1 of Otolemur garnettii. Classification (NCBI taxonomy): domain Eukaryota; kingdom Metazoa; phylum Chordata; class Mammalia; order Primates; family Galagidae; genus Otolemur; species Otolemur garnettii. Next base: position 13,629,498 of record NW_003852425.1, on the reverse strand, counting down.
TGGGTACTAGATAACCCATTTATCTTAGAGGATATGTTTATGCATTTTATTTTTGAGAAAAAAAGACACTGGATCTTAAAAATTCAACTCAGCCCCAGCAATTCTGCTGGCTGACAGTAGCATATTAAAGATGGCCCTCAATAATCACAGTTCTGACTCAGATGAAGTATTTTGAATATAAAGTGACAGAAGAAAATGGCATAGATTTCAATAACTTTAGGAACCAATCTTCCGTTATCTGAGTAAACTCTTTGGCTGGGGGTTATTGAATAAGCATGTTTACCTGTGATTTTACACAGGAAAGAGTATCATTTCATAGCAAAATGAGTATCCATAGATTGTAAAAGGCATTATTAATGTTCAAACAGCACATTCTAGGAATAGGTCACCAAGCTGAAAAGTTATTTTCTGCATTTTCAGTTGAATGAGGTGTTTAATTTTGCTACAAATAGCAAAATCTGAATCATTTTTAGGAAAGTGTAAAAGAAGGAATTCACTCATGACTTTCAGCGTATTCTGAACATATTCAAATAAACATTCATACTCGCTGAGTTACTTCCCTAAGAGGGACACAAAAGACGCCACGTCTACTATGATTTGCTATCCAAATGTGTTATTTTCATGCTTATTTCCTTTTATCGGCTGTCATAAATTGAAGAGAATTATAATGAAATGAGCCAAGCAATCATCCTGTTGATAGATCTGAAAACATTATTCAGGGTTCTTAGCTAGGACAGATAATCAGAGAGGTCTGTTCTGGACGTAACTAAAAAATCTCAGCTAGCGAGAGAGCAGGAACCAGCACTGAGGCACCTTCCTTCCGGAGACTGGCTACTGTTAGGAAGGTTGATGGCATAAGACCTGGGCTTACGTAAAAAGACTTCAGACCCAGAGGCCAGAAGTAAATTAGGGACAGGAGCACAACTTAGAGCAATGTACTACACATTTAATAATTGTTGGATCAAATGACATGTTAGTGAAAAACTGAGATTTCTGGACTCTACGCAGACCAATAGCTCTAAGGGGCAACATCTGTGATCCGTCTTGTTAAACAAAACCCATAGATGACTCTGCAAATTGGTTGGGCAAAAGTCACTATCCCAAATAACTAAAATATAAATTATTCATTCATTGATTTATTCAACACATGTTTCTTCAGAAATTAATATGTATGTAAAGTTTCATAGTACAATTGCTAAAACAGCTCTTTTCCAAAATTTTAATTTTTGGTATTTATTTATTTATTTGTTTATTATTTTGAGATAGAGTCTTACTCTGTTGCCCTGAGTAGAGTGCCGTGGTGTCATCATAGCTCACAGCAACCTCAAACTCTTGAGCTCAAGCTATGCTTTTGCCTCAGACTCCCAAGTAACTGAGATTACAGTTGCCTTCCACAAGGCCCAGCTAATTTTTCTTTCTTTCTTTCTTTCTTTCTTTTTTTTTTTTTTTTTGGTAGAGACAGGGTCTTACTCTTTCTCAGGCTAGCCTTGAACTCCTGAGCTCAAGCAATCCACTTGTCTCTGGCTTCCTGGAGTGCTGGGATTATAGATATAAACTACATCACCCAGGACCCTCCAGAACTTTTTATACATACATACATACATACATACATATATATATATATTTTTTTAAGAGACAGAGTCTCACTTTGTCGCCCTCAGTAGAGTGCTCTGGTGTCACAGCTCACAGCAACCTTCAGCTCTTGGGCTTAAGCGATTCTCTTGCCTCAGTCTCCTGAGTAGCTGGGACTATAGGCCAGAACTTTTTAAACTAGAGTAACTGATGCAGACTATAAAACTAAAGGGATCACTTATGGTTATAAGAATACCCTTAAGCCATAAGTCAAACTAAATATATATGTATGTGCGTGTGTGTGTGTATATATATATACATATATATATACACATATACATATATACATATATATTTTATATATGTATGTGTGTATATGTGTGTGTGTATATACATATATATTTTATATATGTATGTGTGTGTCTATGCTTTTTTTTTTTTTGCAACAGGGTCTTTGTTGCACAGACTAGAATGCCCTGGAATCAGCCCAGCTCACAACAACTTTAAACCTCTAGGCTCAAGTGATCCTCCTGCCTCAGCCTCCTAAGTATTTGGAACGATAAATGCATCACCATGCCTAGCTAAATTTTATAGTTTTAATAGAGATGGGTTCTTACTCTTGCTCAAGCTGGTCTCCAAATCCTGAGCTTAAGCCAACCACCTGCCTCAGCCTCCCAGAATGCTAGGATTGCAGGCATGAGCCACATTGCCCAGCCAAAAATTTGATTTTTTAAATGCTTTGATACATGAATAAATGAAATTTGATGCATCAGTAAATGAAAACAGATTGAACATTTAAATACAATCCAAAAATCTTACTATTATCTTTATCAATATCTTTAATAATTTAATAAGTTTAATTAGCTTTGAGAATATTTTGGCAATTTATGGTTTACATGTTTATATGTTATCAGTGTTCATTGTTTCAATAATTTATGTTCTTTGAAGTCCTTTAATTGTCTGACTAACCAAACGAACTTTGTCAAGTACTTAAGTAACTTATAGTCTTATAAATTAATCTTCAAAATAGTTAACTGTAATTATTTTGCAAATCTAGAGTAAAAGTATCTTTAATTTACAACTCTAAAGACGACAACTTTAAGATTAAAGCGATTATTCAATTGCATATTCAAAATTAGAATCACAATTTTCTATGTTAAACAAATAAGTCCAAATATAATGAATATACAAATGTGTTGATAAACTTTAACTACAGAGAAGAGTAACAGAGCTTTACGCATGGAATTTATTTCATCACTCCATTTAATTCTAAACCTGCCTTAATAACTAAGGAGGTAATTATACAAATAAAGAGGAAGATAACACCCCCTTAAAAGATCTATTACAGACCTGCCTGGTTGACTTAGTATCAACCAGAGATCTAAGCTGGAAAGAAGGAATTCGAATGGGGATGGTATGAGACACTTCAGGTGGGCTGATGGGTACCACACACAGAATTAATGAAGATGCTGGTCTCTTAGCCCCCATCTATTGATTTCAGTTAATCATTGCCTTGGCTATTAGATCTCATTTCTGTTTGCAAACCTTTCCCTCACCCTCTTCAAATGGTTTCAATAATCCACTTGATGTAATCTATTTACTAAAAGATCCTGGACTGTTTTCTTATTCTTCCTATTGACCAGATACCTAGTATGACTCATGGCTATTTCAATAATCAGTTAGATTCTGTATATCTTCTTTATATTAGTGTCACAGCTTTTACTGTTCTTATATGTACACACTATCTTCTTAGCTCTGGAGATAAGGAGTAAAAACAGGTAGTCATAAGTTTTGCCATAATGCATCTTTCATTGTACTATAAGAGAAAGATAATAAATCTAAAATCTAAGAGCTTTTAAAAAACCTTCTTAGTAACCTAATGCAAAACTTAAAGCAAATATTTTAGCAAGAATGGAAAAATACTGAATAAAATGATTAAAATGTTTGTCATAATTGACAAAACACATCATAAACACAAACAATAGATATCATTTTTTAAAGATACATTAAGTTTTGACCAAATTAATCATAGCTTGTGTAATAAATCAAGTCTCAGTAATATTAAGAAATATCAAAATCATTCAGAATATATTCTGAACACAGTGGAATTAGAGGAAGAGTTCATAAAAGAAAAAATAAAAACCTAGAAAGCCTCCATGAATAGACATGAACACACTTGTAAATAGCACAGGAGTATTGAAGGAAACCACACTCATGATGGAAATTATAAAATGTTTTGTACTAAATGTCAATCAAAATTAATGTATCAGCGTTAATGGAATTCAACTGGAGTGCTACACAGAGAAAATGTATACTTCTATGTTAGAAAATATTAAAATATATAGAACATACTGGAAAAGAAAAATAAGCCAAATCCACAACTTATGCATCCCTCTCTAGAACTCAGAAAAGAAAACAATAGGTCAAAAGTAAAGATAAACTATTATAAACATTGAAATAAAAATCAATTAAGTAGAAAACACATAAATAAAAATTATTAAAAATAAAAGCTTAGACTAAACAATTTCAGGAATTATAAATAATACCACCACTATAAATGGGTCAAGTATGAAAAAAAAAACAGATAATTTCTGAATAACTTTATAATGGTAACTTTAAAATTGAGCAGAAACAGGTAAATTCTTAAAAAATTCAGTGAAAATTAGCTATCTCCAAATTAATGGGTAGTAAAGTCAAAAAGTATGTGTCTGATCAAGAAATTATTTGTCATTTTTCATTTTTAAAAAGAAAACATTCCCACAAAACATCTGTCTCAAACAGATCCATTAGTGAATTATTCCTAATATCAAAGAAGATAATAAATGCTATAAAAATTCTTTCAGATATTAAAAAAAGATATGTTTAAAAAAATTCCAATTGATTTTATGAAGCCAAGATGATAGTCAGAAAAAAGTGATCAATCTTTCTCATGAACATAGACAAAAAAAAAGAAAGAAAATAAAAACCTACACAAAATATTGGTAAATAGAAGATGGTGGTAATTTAAAGATAATCATCCAGGATTAAGTTTGGTTTATTCTAGAAATCAAGAGTTTATTAAAATTAGAAATTCAATAAATGTAAACTACCATATTTAAAGATTGCAACATCAAAACACATAATTATTTAAGTAGATGCCAAAAAATGCATTAGTGAAACCCAGGAAGTATTGTGATTAAACCTGCTAGCAAATTGGTAACAATTTTCTTTTTTGATAAAGTCCATTAACAAATCATTTATAGCTAACATCATGTTTAGTAAAATGTCAAGAAAAATAAAACTAGCTTGAAAAATATTGAAAAGATTCAACCATTAAACGAGGATAATTAAGTGAATATAGCCGAGTGACAAGTCTTTTAGCTGTCCTAAAAAAAGTGATCGGTGAGGATACTTAACATTTGCTTTCTTATCAAATTTAAAGTAAATAATGCAGTACTGATATTGTTAAGATAGTTTCCATGTTGTACAGAGATCTCCGAATCTTATTCATCCTGTGATTAAAAGTTCTTACGCTTTGATCAGCATCTTGGCATTCCCTCCCCTTTCTGGCCCTGGTAAGCTCCATTCTGCTCTTCTGCCTCTGAGTTTGCCTTTCTAAGATTCCACGTATAGGTGGGATTAGACTTACTGTGGCTGATTTATTCCTGTTAGGATAATGTCCTCCAGGTTCATCTCTGTTGTTGCAAATGGAAGGACCTACTTTTTATGACGAAGCAGCTTTGTGTGTATCTTACCCCTTCATCCATCAGTGAACACTTGTGTTGTTTCTTTGCCGTGGGTCGGTGGTGTTATCACCTGAGGACCCAGATACCTCTTCAAGATTCCCATTAAATAAATATCCACCCAAAGTGTGATGGCAGGACCATATGATAATTAATTTGATTGTGTAATGATCACACAGCACTTATTCCTCTTAAATCCTCATGCTGTGTGCCTTGACTATGTAAACCATTCGTCAGATAGTTTTTGCACATGTGTGTACATACAAAACCACATGTCTTGTCAGAGGATGTATGCCAAAAATAACCTCCCAGAAGGATAACTTCTCAATGGAAAGAACGAGCTTTGTAACCTTGCCTCTCATATGACAAAGCAAGAGACATTGGTCCCTCTGGACTTGGAGCGTAGCATGTACGGCTCTGGGATACAACTCCTACTTTAGAGCAGGGAAAGGCTCTCAACAGGTGCAGGCTGCAGGGTGCGTGCCTCGGCTCACTGGACCCAACACAGTGGTGCTGGTGGTACCTGGTTGATACCTTTATACTGGCTTGATAAAGATGTCACAAGTCTCGAACAAAACTCTTACTATTGTGGAGAACAAATGTCTTCATAGCTGAGAACTGTTTTTCAGTGGGTGGTGGGCGTAGGTGCTCCAGACATGCTCAGAAGCCTTGGGCTTTAGAAGAGAATTGGTTCCTGACAATGGCATACCCAATAATTATCGCGTCATTACTCGATTAACATTTTCTATAAGGCCCTAGCTGTTACGGGAGATAAGTACTTGCTCATAAGGTCTGGTGAGTATTGTTTCACTCAATTGTGATATGAAAGTAATACAATTAGATTTGAGCTCTAACAAAATAAATGACATGAACAGTTGGACCCAGTTATCTACTTTTGTTACATCATTGCCTCAATCTTATGTCTGGCTACTCGAGAGGGGAGGGGTTGAAATACTTACAACTAACTCATAGAAAACAAAACAACTTAGTCCTGCCTCACAATGAATTGAAGAACTATATTGTCATTAGTTGCAGTTAGAATTCTCCCACAATAAAGCCTCTTGTAAGAGAAGACCTGAAAAACAGCAGTGAATAGAAACCACCCCCATGGGCACAGCTGTGAGGACAATGTGGCCACATCCAAGAACAGACTTGGTTCTTCCAACCCTGCCATTGTTGCCAAATCCCTCCTCCACTGAGCAAATGTCTCCATGATTTATCTCCTTGTATTGGCCTGCGAGGTAGAAGACATCATTTAACCCTCCCCTTCCTCAATTCTCACATCCACATCCTGTACAAATCGAATTAATGCTCAATTCCACTCCTACATCTCCTCACTGCTCACGCTTTCCCTGTGACCATCTCCCCCCGGACTACTGCCCTGGCCTGTTACCTGCTTTCTCTGCTTCGACTGTTCTCTACAGCAGAGTAAGAATGATATTTAAAAACTAACATCAAATCACATCCTGTACATCACGTGTATACAATAGTATATTCTCTCTTTTAAAATACCACCTTAATATTTTTCTGAGGCATAGAACACTACATTTACTGTTTCCAGGAAAACTGTTTTCGTCTTAATCTCATGCTATCTTACAGCAGTCCTGCACTTTTTTTCCTCACTCAAGAAAGGTCCCAAATTAGTTGTCCTTGATATTCTTCCATCCAGGGTCCCCCTCATTGCTCCAATTATTTCCAGTCTCTGCTCAATGAAGATTTCTCAAAGAAATTTTCTTTGAGAGAATCAAAACTATCCACTGGTAATTTGTCACTCAATCTTCTTAACTTTGAGTGTGTGAAACTTACCTTTGCTTCCCGTAATGTGTGACTCTTATCTGAGAGCACGTTTGCCTACTTGTGTGCCCCTGTGTTCATTCTGTGTCTACCTCACTAAAGTATCAGCTTTCTGATGCAAGGATTCTCTAAGTTTTTACTGTTATGTTTTAAGTATATGCCCTATTTTAAAATCGTAACCCATACTAAAATACTTGAGAAATTAATAACTTTTGAGAACATCCTCCTTGTTGATGTTAAAGTTTATCATCACATTATGACCCTAATGTTCTTTATACTAATCTTGACTAGCGATAAGTCTGTTCTCAGTGTTTCACTGGGGGATTTTCCATGAATCTAAAATAGTAGGCTCAAAAAGTCACTCAAAAAGGATTACACTAGTAAAACAGTAGAAATTTATGAAATTTCTATTATCCATTATAAGCAGCCTATATTTCAAAGATTTTAAAAAATTATTAACATTGTAAATAGTTAAAGTGAACAACGGTTGTGTGTGTTGTTCTGGTTTCCACTGTTTCTTATCTTATTTTCTGGCAGTCCTCACTTCATTCCCTGGATAAATTTGCTTTTGGAACAGCTAGCTCCTATTAACTTGTGAATTCATAAAGTCTAACACAATGTCTGATATGTTCTGTTGTTAAAAATATATGATCAACTAATGACTAAACGTATAGTGACCTATCAGCATTATACATTTTGGGGTGGATCTAATGTTGTGAGGTCCAGTTCCATTCCTTAAATGACTACCATTGTATTAATGATACTCTCAACAGCAAAGACCAAGGTTCATGACTGTGTTTCTTGGTAAACTAAACCAATGTGAATTTCTTTTTGTTCTCATTCAAATAAAAATAAAAATCTGGGCAGCGCCTTTGGCTCAGTGAGTAGGGCACTGGCCCCATATACCAGGTTTGAATCCAGCCCTGGCCAAACTGCAAGAAAAAATAGCTGGGCATTGTGGCAGGCAGCTATAGTCCCAGCTACTCGGGAGGCTGAGGCAAGAGAATTGCCTAAGCCCAAGAGGTGGAGGTTTCTGTGAGCTGTGAGGCTGCTACATTCTACCAAGTGCAACAAAGTGCACTAAAAAAAATAAAAATAAAAATAAATCTTCTTTTGACTTGAGTATGCTTTCATTGTTTTCTCTTTCTTTTTAAATGTATGATCTTGAAAATTTAATTTACATTTAACAGAGAGCTCCCTCAGCTCTTCTCACATCCAAGGCTGCATTAACTTGCTATCCTGGTAGTATTGGCACTCCGTTTGCTGGTGAAAGTAACTTTTAACTTTTAGCCAATATTCCTGTTATTTTTCTTTTTTTTTTTTTTAATTTTAGTTTCTTAATGTATCTTGACCATGTGAGAGTGTAGGGCATTGCTTTTTATATCATCTATTAACTGGAAGGTAGCTGTTTGAAAAGGCAGATGAACTATCTTGTAGTCTGATGAGAATTAGAACAGAGGCACTGACAATCCACCTGACCTTCTGGCTAGTCTTCAAATGCTCTGTGGAAATAGATCTTTTCTGGCAAGCTCTATTTGAGAGATTTCCTACAGTAAATCCCTTCCCTAATTCACTGAATTTTCCTCCTCCAGGGTCACTAGGAGACTGCACTGCTGGCATTCCCCGGGGTCCAGCTTTTTGTTACATTGTTAATCTAGCTCCACTTTTAAACTTCTGACTTGCAAGGGTCGCACTCACTCACTTTATCAGTTGTGGAGTTTGGCTCCTCTCTGAACCTGAGAGCGTGGAAATACAGAGAGAGTGTCTGGACTTCTGAAGAGCCTCCCTGCTGTCTAATTTCATCACTCACACGTTTTCTTGGAGAGTGGTGGAGATATCTTCCATATCTCAAAATTGAGTCGCCATGTTACTTCATAAAGAAGATATGAAAAAGAGGAAGGGGATGCATACATTTTCTACACCAAGAAACTCCACACAGAGATTTGTTCTTCTGTAGTGGGGTGAAGAAGGCAAGATTTACCCCAAAGGTAAGTTGTATTCAGTTATATTGCTTATTGTCCTGGATGAAAAACAAAGGTTGCCTTCTGCAATGATATTTTGAAACATATGAAGCTTTGTCATCTTTGGATACACATATATAATTTAGAACCCAAGGTTGTTAACATAATAATGAAAAGTAACCTAACTATATTCATAATTTAAATCAATCTTGAAACTCTTTGTAGCTAAATGCAAATATGTAAAATATTAAAATGCCACCCAAATGGAAGCCTTCACATATTTTTTGAGAGGCTTAGAGGCTTTTACAAAACAAGAGAATTCAAATATTTGTTGAATGTTCTTTCTGAGGGGTACAATAAATATATGGTTGAGCCAAAATATTACCATTACAATGTATTCAGGGACTAAGGAATAAATAATAGTGTATAGCAAGGTTTTATTTGTGAATACCCAGTATATATGTGCCATAGTTTTAAGTTTTTATTTTCGAGATTCACATGTAACTTGCAATGTTATCAATGTGATTTTTCACCTTCCGAAATTCTAAATGTATAATTTAACCTTTTGACTAATATACCAGAAGCAACAAAACAAGAAAATACATGTGGTGTTTAAGAGTCAGAATGACTATTAACATTTTAAAATCTATGAGGTAAAATTCATATCAAGTTAACTGCATGTTTAAAGTGCATGATTTGGTAAGCTGGGCATACGTGTATATACGTGAAACCATCACTGTTGGGTCTCTGGGTATGTTCTGGGTCCCTCAGGTTCCAGGGGCAAGGATGGTCCTGGTGCCGAGTTGAGCCAGCAGTGGACTGATTACCCACACAGAACAATCCCACACAGGCCATTTACTGCAAAGTGAAAACACATCTTGGAGGGGGAGACGGATCATTCCCCAGAAGTGGAGAAAGACCCCAACGTCCAAGTTCACTAGTTTGCCCCCACCTTTCTCCCAGCAGGATGGGGGGCCATTTCCTGCCTTTGGGGTGACTGACAGGTAGAGGTTATGTAACAGATTTCATGACAGGTCATACAACTTACTAGGTTACATAGCAGTTTCCTTACCATGTGTGTCCATCTAGAATTCTTTAAGAAAACTCCCTCCATGCTATGCTAATTAGATGCTAATAAGTCCCAGATCTTTAAAGATCACTAGAACTGTGTACGGTCCCAACAAGGAATAGGTCCTAACCTCAACTTTGTTCCTGGGAACAATTTGGGGCCCTCTCTCCTCTCGTAAGCCCTTCCTGGCCAACTGTTTGCAAACCTAATACCGCCACTGTCAGGATAATGAAGATCACCCCAAGTTTCCTGTGCCACTCTAACAATCGCTGTAACCAGTCTTCTGTTATCATACACTAGTTTATATAACTAATGTGCCTTATACATGGAAACGTACTATACACACTTCCTGGGGTCTTTTGTCACTATTACTTTTATATTACTGCATTAGATTTTATTTTTTGATGGTCAGTATTCCAGTGTATGGTTTAGCCAAGTTTTGTCTATTTTGAATGTTGATGGGAATTTGGTTTGCTTCCTGTAGCAAATAAAGCTTGAATGAACACATTTGTAGAAGCTCTCATATGAATATATCTATGGCTTTCCTTTTTCCCGGATAAATACCTAGAACTAAAGTGTCTGGATCTCGTGATAGATGCACAAAACAATTCTTTATGAGAAATTGACATTTTCCCCAAAGTGATTATAACACATCTTCACAGAAATATTAATGAATTTCTTCACTTCAACAGTTAATATGGCTTAAATTTCTTCCATCCTAATACCGGGTAGTAATGTCATATCATTGATTTAATTTATAAATTCCAAATGACTAAGAATATTTAACACCTTTCCATACACTTATTTTTAATCCTTCTATCTTCTTTGGCAAAATGCTCATTGACTTTTAACCTAATTTACATACATTTGATTGCCCTTGTTAAAATTTTAGAGTTCCTACCACAGTAAATTAGAATTTGCTTTGTTTAATAAAAATATTGCCAGATAGCAACTGTCAGATAAAAAAATTTGATTTAATTTCCCTTTGTGAGTAATTAGCTGTTAGCATCTCAGCTCTCTTTATGCATATAATTAACTTTTCTAATCAAATCTAACTTCTTTGTTGTTGAAGATAATACTACAAGCTTTGTCATCAAATATTACACTTCCGATTGTGACAAATTTAAGTGAAATAAACTGCTGGGTTTTACTCATGGAATTTTTACACGCAAGTGGGAAATAGGTGGGAGAGATTGTAAAGAGTTTGTAATGGCGACGTTCATTTGTTTAGAAAGGCATTTCCCATCTAAATTTCTATTTTAAATAAGCAACAGAGACTCTGAAACTGCAATCAGGTATGTGAGAATTTGGATATGGGCAGGCATTTGGCTGCTCAGCTTCAGGTCTGCATTGAGCCTCTAGGTCACCCTGCGCCTCATTTACACCAAAATGACCCAACTCCAGTCTGGCTTATTGCCTATCAGTCTGGGCTGGAACTCAGAGATACATCTGTATGATATAAAAGTAACTGCTTAATTTAGTGACATATAATTTTCAAAAGGTCCTTGCGTATATAATTTATATATTTAACTTACAGGAAGGCAAGGTTTTTTAAGCAGAAAATTAAATGATACTTACTTCTAAATTAGCTAGGGAATCACTTTCAACTGCTGATGGTTTTCTTTGGATATCAGTAACCACATGATTGCAAAAAATATGCAAAGTGCTGTCTGACCGTTATATCTAATATTGGATAAGCAGTACATATGGAAATAGCTTTAAAAATGATTGCTCATTGAAACAATGTCAATCTTTTAATATTGTAGGTATAGGTTTTTCCCAACCAAGAAAAATCTTTGCTGTCCCAAACAATGTCCGAAGGGCAAAAGTTATTACAGCAAGCAAGGCTGCTGCTTCTGGCTCACTAAATAATTATAAATCTAAGTTCCTTTTGTCAGGGACTCTACTAGATTATGGCTGTCAGCTACAAATACTGGAAGAGAAAAGCATATTTAGAGAATAATCTATCTTGCAGAATTTCTAGCTACACCTGACAAAAATCATTTCAATTTTTTTGACTTCAATACTAGGAGAAAAAAATAAGTTCACTATCTCTTTACAATGGTAATCGGAGAAAAGAAAATCTCTGAATCTGTCTGAGAAAAGATATGAAACCCATAAATTAAAATGTGCTCACTTTTTCCTTAGAATTGTAAAGTATTTTACCTAATTTTAATCAGCCACTTACATTAGTATCTTATTTATTTGCTAGTTTTGCCACACAGAGGCGTAAAAGAGAATCTGAGCTGCTCATCCCCAGTGTGAACTTCTGACTCAGTGCAGTCCCAGGAAGCCTTCTGATTCCTATTTTATTTACTGTCCTTAGTGTAAGAACATGTGCTTACTATCAATCCTGTCTTTTGATCAAAGCAACCTTGACATTATTGCACATATGATAAGTTTGGTTGCATGCAGGACTCTTGTCTTTAATTGTCTCTGCGAACCACATCATCCATTTCCCTGTAGAGGATACACCCTGGATCTGGGGGTTCGTAGTGTAGAAATCTGCCTATCTCATGCTGGCCCAAGGCTACGCTTTTCTCTATAAGTTGCCTAATAAACCCGCCTGCCTGACAAACTGAGTCTGTCTGCCTTTTTCCTTCCTTTCTTTTCCCTTTCTGGGTTTGAAGGCTGCTACACAGGCCCTTCCATGCAACATATGAGAGCAGCTATCATCGAAAGCTTGAATTACTTACACGTAACCCATTCTCAAAACAAAAATTCATTTAACATTATAGTTATGATTTAATTAAACAGGAAATCAAGTTTTGAGCATTTGTCAAATGTCCTGAGCTCACATTAGTTTTATGGACATTAAATGTAAATGTGAAACAAATTTAAAAAATTTCATTGTCTGGCGGAGCCTGTGGCTCAAAGGAGTAGGGCGCTGGCCCCATAAACTGGAGGCGTTGGATTCAAACCCAGGCCTGGCCAAAAAGTACAAAAAAAAATTTCATTGTCGCTAAACTGACCTTTATTCACAGTGTGAATTATCGATGATGATGTACAGTGCACACGATATGTTTTGTGGATGTGTACTTAGAGAATATAAATTCATTTCAATATTAGTGTTAAAACATCATAATTAATCAATAAAATCTTCTCTGCTAGAGCATATTCCAAAGCCAAACACAGATGTATTCTCAATACCCAGATGTGGCTCCCTGACATTGTCATAGGTAATTCAGAGTTGATCCATGAGCGTATCTATAGAACTTATTACGTATAAATTATACTTAATCTCTTTTTTATTGTTGGGGATTCATTGAGGGTACAAAGAACCAGGTTACATTGATTGCATTTGTTAGGTAAAGTCCCTCTCATAATTGTGTCCCGCCTCTACTTAATCATTTTATTTGCTCTTGTTAAGTATAAACAAGAAATAAACAAGAAGCATTTTTAACAAGAAAAAATATAATTTATTTTTTAATTATTGTCTCTGGACACATGGCATGACTAATGTCCGAGTAAGGCAAAGGAAATCTTATTTTATGCTTGTAGTACTTTAATATCCCAACAGGAGAAGAAGAGATTTGCTTCAGCTTCCTAGCAAATAAATCACTGTTAATGTATGGAGCCTGCATAAAAGGGAGAAATTTGACTTGTTGTGGTTGCTGGTGAACTAGCAATTTGAATTGTCATGCATATTTTGTTTCTCATATTAAGAGGCTATTTTAGAATTTTAAAAACTCTGCTTTTATACGACTCGACTTCCATAAATAAAGGAAAAGCAACCCAAAGTTCAATAATGATGCTCAGTGAAAGCCCCAGCTCTTTCAAAAATAATTGCCAGGATGTACCATAGTCGTTTCAATTATATAACTCCCTTAATCAAGTTTTCTCAGTCATTTACTGACAATGATCATTTTCGTCTAACGCCAGTTACAGGAATAAGGCCGTGTGTAGCTATAAATTGTAATTTGTTTTTATAAATTGTGTCATAATGCATTTCCACATCCTCTATAAACTGTATGAAGAATCAGAGAAAGACAGAGTCAAAATTGTATTTCTAAGATGTTTTTCTTGCACGTAGGACCAAATTGTATACTTATCCTCTGAATTGTTTAGTTTAAAAATGACCTTTCCATTTACTAAATAATTACTGAGTATCTAGCAGGCACCAAAGCTGTTGAGAGTATAAATAGCATAAAATGTAACATCTGACTTAGAGAAAATTTACTATCTTGATTGAGAATATAATACATGCACAGAAATATTAAATGGCAGGCCGAGTGTGATGGCTCATGTCTCTAATCCCAGCACTATGGGAGGCTGAGGCAGGAGGACCACTGAGTTAAGAGTTCAAGAAGGTCCTGAGCAAAGTAAGACCCTATTTCTACTAAAAGTAGAAAACTGCTTGTGTGTTGTGTTTCCCTGTAGTCTCAGCTACTGGGGAGGCTGGGGAAGGAGGACTGCTTGAGCCCTAGAATTTGAGGTCTCTGTGAGTGAGGCTGCAGCAATGGCACTCTAGTGAGGGTGACAGAGAAGACTCTGTCTAAAAAAATACAAAATAAATAAATAATAGAAATTTGTGGACAGTATGAGTAGTAGAAAAATAAATATTGCTTTATTTAACTTATTTTAAAAGAAAGAGAAATGAGAGTAGAGTTTGGATGTTTTGAGAAAAGACTGGTAAAATTTAAGTTGTATTTTGCAGGAAAAATGAACAGACTTGATGGATTAAAAGGAGACGCACGGTGAGCATTCCAGAAAGTGTGGTGAGTGTAGAAGAAGCCAATCCTACCATCAGGTTTTAATCGGGCATGGGGGTCTTCCAGGAAAGGAATTGGGCTATGATGACCAGTAAATTATATCCAGATCAAGAATAGATAGGAAAGATTAGTTTCAAAAGTTGGATCTATTCCTCTTGAGAAGAATTCCTCAGCGTTCTGAGAAGACAGATGACAATGATAGACTTTTTGGGGGCTTTGTTTGGGAAAACTGACTTCTGGATCAGCAGGTGGACAGAATCTCTAAATTAAGCTTGTATGTTTCACAAGCAAGAGCTATTGCCTTCAAATATGTATTCTTTCTTCCAGAAACTTCCTAGTTTCTAAATCAATCCCACACACAGAGTCAGCTCTTACTTACTTGAATTCTTGGAAGGGAGTCATGACTAATCAATTTGAAAGTCAAACATAGTTTTGGTGTGGCTTTGGAACGCTTAATAACGTTTTCAACACATGTTTATTTTACCAGATAATACAGTTGCACTGATAGTAAGATGCATTTCACAGTAGGTCTGCCTTACGTGGTAGCCATATGGGACTTTTTTTCTCATTTTTTCTGAACATTCAGCTGTTCTGTTCAGCTGCTTCTGCACATTGGCCCCGACAATCTCATGCTGGGATGTTAACGTCAACTGTTACTACTTTGTCCAATAATGTCCAGTGTGCCAAGCACTATGTCAAGTGCCTTTCTGGTCACTCAATTTAATCTTTATAATAATCTATGTAAAAGTAACATCTATCATTTATGATGTTACTTTTACAAATGAGGTAATTGAGAAGCAGAGAGATCAGTCACTGATTTCATTTTATACGTACTGAACTCATTGAAGGAATGATTCTATTTGTTCCTCTTTTTCTGCCAATGACTATCACACAGTGGTACTAAATGTTGGTTGATAAATGCATCAGTGAGAAGGAAAAGAGACAATTTTGAAACCCTGAAAAGCCAACGTTATGTGAAATAATAGTATCCTTATATGGGCAGATCTGAAAATTGGGCAATGGAATGTTCATAAAAAAAACAAGCAGAGCTCTGGTAAAGTAGCCACATCAGAACGCAGTGAGCAGAGGGGGTCAGACCGTCCTGCCGCACATCATCAATCAACGTGTAGCCCTGTCTTGGGCTGCGTCATTACCCACTGTATTCCATTTTTAGTATTCTGATTTCTAGCATGACACACACTTTCTGATCAAAGTCCCCAATATTAATAGACATCTCCCCTTTGTTTAGTTCACAGCCCATCAAGATATGCTTTGATTTTCTCTGTAATTTTCTCCATGGGGAACATGGTCACCTGGGTCTTAGTTCCGATTCTTGCTCATAATGCCGGTTTGCTCACTAATGGTCTCAAACATCGTAGATCTATTTCATTCTGTTGCACCCAGCCCCTAGCACCTAGCTCTGGTTAAATATTGCAATTTGTTATTTATATTTGTATACTACAAAAGTAAATATTTGGGAAAAGACTGCAAAAATTGGGGGCATATCAGTTAAATAGAATTCCAATGTCATGTTTTCAGTTACAGTTGACCCTTCCAAAGTACCTGCAAGTACTTTTAAAGTACCATTAAGAAGCTACTGTAATAACTCTGGCATTCTCTTCCTTTCCTCATTGAACTTTCAAACCATTATTCTCAGGATCCTATGCCCGTGACTTCCATGACCTCCCCTTTGGCCTGTATTTGTAGGCTTGCCCAGCCATTCAGCAATACTTCCCAAGCCTTTTTACCTAACTTTTTCTTTCCTAAATCTCCCGAAGCTAACACATTCTCTAGAATATCACAAGTAACTAGCAAACATTTGTTGAATAAGTGAAGAAAATTATTTGACAGCTAATGTTAATGAGGCTGATAAAGAAATAGGTAGTTGGAAATTGGGATATGCTCTTAAATCTGAAGACAGACAGGGAAGTAAGTAGCTAAAAACAGAAGAATCAACAAAAACAAACAAACAAAAAAAACAGACATTGGTAAATTAAATGAGTGCCTGAAATGGAAATTACCAAGCAATAACTATATTCAGTTAATCCCTAAGATTGTTTTTTATGACGTTTTAAGGGAATAGGAAATTTAGCCTGTGGGGTGAATGGAATGGATTCCCTGCAGAGGGAAGGTCTATCAGACACTTGAGGGTACCGTAACCTCTCTTTTTGTTGAAATCACAACCAAAAGGT
This sequence comes from Otolemur garnettii, assembly GCF_000181295.1. NCBI lineage: Eukaryota > Metazoa > Chordata > Mammalia > Primates > Galagidae > Otolemur > Otolemur garnettii. The sequence goes on along the minus strand of NW_003852425.1, from coordinate 13,612,476 downwards.
TTCTTCTGGGCACAGAAACCTGGATATTAAGAGAAACTTTCTCTTTACTAGGAAAAGATCTCTTGAACGAATTACAGATATAGGCTACCAATTGATACTGATAGACATTTTAAACTCTGTTTTATTTTTTTTATAATGGAAGAAGGAAGATAATTTTAAATGCTGGCTTGTTGATTCTGTATTAGTCTTGTACATTCTTTTCATATATCTGTCTTATTTGTATTTCCCTTTGTTTTTAGTTTTGTTCTTGAGGTAGGGTCACACTCTGTTAATTGGGTTAGACTTTGGTGGCCTCATCGCAGCTCACTGAAACCTCAAACTCCTGGACTGAAGTGATCCACCTGCCTCAGCCTCTTGAGTAGCTGAGACTACAAGTATGTGCCCCACATTTAGCTAATTTCTTTTTTATTTCTTGTAAGGATGATGTCTCGCAGTTGCTCGGGCTGGTCTCCAACTCTTTTTATAAATTCTTAGAGAATTTTTCTGACATATTATTTACTATTCATGTTGTAAAAATTATTCGTACGGTTGTCTTTTAAGTATCTAAACATATCTTTTAAAAAATCATGGTGTAAACACTTATATTTAAAGGTATATAAGACAGAAAGGCTACATTTTCATGTTAAACAAGAGGAAAATATACTTAGGGCTGCTTAATTACCTAAATGAAGTAAATTTAACTCTATAGCTTTCACTATTCAGTGAATTCTACAGTCATTTGTTTTAAAGTCCCTAATTTAACATACTTAAATTCCGTGAAGACTTTGAAATTTCCAGATTTACAGAAATACTCCACATTCGACTCTATGATTTTTGAAATCTATACTTGCAAATGTATTCCATAAAGATAGACATATTATTTTTCACAGTGAAGATTAGAAAGGCTGGTTGAAATATAAAATAAATGGAAATAAGTAGGCCTTGGTGATAGATCAGCTTAGCACATAATTTCCTGAGCTGACATTCTTATGTATTCTCAGGCCAAGTGCCTTTTCCACTATTATCTTTTATTATGTTTTGGCATATAATTTAACAAGGTAAAATAGTAACTAAATGTTTTCTATGAGGAGCTTGTCTGACTGCTTACATGTTTACACTGTGTTTTCTTTACCGAGATTGTGATGGCTTTCAAATTCAAATAAGTGCAGGAGTTGCTTGGTATGCCGGCATTTAACACGAGGTTTCAGATATTCACAATCAACCTTAAAGTTATGTGACAAATAGTAATCAGTAATTTTACTGAAGTCCTAATTTGAATCAGTCTCGAAGTGAGGCTTTTGTTGACAAAGATGTTGATGGTCTGGCGAGAAAATTCATCTCGGGCTGCCTTGTTCCTTGTCGCTGGTCATACGCATATTTTATGCTTGTTTTGTATCAGGGTTGAGCTCTAGAAATAGCAATTACATTAGACACTTACAGACGAAAATGATTTAATAGAGTTAATTAAGAGCATAGAGACATCTTAGAAGAATAGTCCAGTGAGCTTTGTGTAGGTTCCCGGAGGAACTCCCAGATATCCCAGAACTGACCCACCGAGGGACAAACTATATTTTCACCATTAGAAAGGCAAGAAAGTTAGAAACCACCCCAGGAACAATTTAGTTCAGGAACACACCACCGTAGTTTCAATCCAGGAGGCTGCCCCTAAATCCTAGCCACTGTTTCTCACCGACCCTGAAGCTCATGACCAGATCCTGGGAACCCGTTGCAGAAAAAATTCATAAATACAAACCAAAATTGCTAGGAAATAGCCCAAGTCATCAGTGAGATAGCGTCTGCTGATCTATTGACAATGAGTCTTGAGAAACACCTCTAATTGTTGAAACCTAGTTTGCATTCAGAATTCTAGCTCTAAGGGACTCTCGGGAATATAGATGTCTAGCCTCTGATAGTGGGATGCACGCTAGAGAAAGACAGAAACGGATGCTAAGAGTAACTGGCTGTATTCTGCCGAAATACCGTAATTACATTTGGAATTTGAAGATTTTATAAAGATCTTAGGATGATTCCTCTTGCAATGCCAAAGATCTTCCTCTGTACTTAATAATGTACTTTGCTTAAACTTCAATTTTAGGAAAAATGAGAAGGTAGGGTGGGGGGTGGGGGAAATGGACCTTCCCTTGCATTATTGACTCGGTGTAAACATGCTGAATTTTTATAATAATCCAGAATTTTCAAAAGCAAGGTCTCTACAGAATGTTTTGAAAATTTCAGGTAGTGTTTAAGATGATATGTAGTGATACATATTAAAGTTTTATCTAATCTTTTATGTTTACGGTTATGAAATATGGGGTACAACATACATAATTTGTTAGCGCATACTAGGCATTTATTTAAAGATAGATATTGACGATACTTGTTTAAAAATATTGTTTTAATAGTGATGCATGATGAAAACTCTCTAGGGGCCACTAGTCAAAACCAACTTTATTTCGCTACATCCATTACGGAATTATTCTGGTAACTCTTGCATGCCCTATACATAGTCTACTTGTAAAAAGAGTATAACTTAAACATTTTCAGGCACGTATATTTTGTGTGTGCGATTGGGGTGTAAGCTTTATTTTGCATGGGGCACTGCACTCTGTCTGCCTTCCCAGAGTCCAGCAGTGGCACGCCCCACAAGTCCTATGTCTGAAACGTAACAGGAGGAGAGCAAGAGGGAAATGCTCTCTGGGCCTGTTTTGTTCACACAAAAATGACAGAAAAAAGCAGTCTTCACTGCCTGATTTCTCAAGTACTCTTTCCAGCTCTCAATCCCAGGAACAGGACGTTGGAGCTCCCTGTGCTCTGTCAGCAGGGCACTCCTCCCTCAGGGCGGGGCTGCACACGTTGTCTGCAATACACAACCAGATGTGTGACGGCTCCTCCACAACCTTGGACTGTTCTCTGGGCCGTGGCCACCTACACTGAGCAATAAGGGGACAAAATTGAAGAAGCTTTTTAGCTTTTATAGCTTATTGATTTTTATATTTTCTGATGTATTAGAGCAATTTTTCAAACGTATCCTCCTTACCTTGATATCTTGAGTGTGGAGAGAGGATTTCACATTTATTAGCTTTGCTTTGGTGAAATATATATATATATATATATATATATATAGAGAGAGAGAGAGAGAGAGAGAGAGTCTCAATGTTATCTCAGAGATATAAATGGTTGGGTAAAAAAAAAAATCAATTCTCAGAGTAAAATTCAAAGATGGTGTGCAAGTGTTACATAAAAAGCAGACAACTGGAGTATGCCCTTTCTAACCAGGTAACAAAGATGGTTTTGAAAGTACAGTTTCTGGACTCCTGTTCAATTCAGATGCTCAGTCCTTTTCAAATAGAAAATTTCTATCAAAATGGAGAGCATATAATGTGGTAAATAGGTTTTTATTATCTCTGATCATCCGTGACAGCATTAAAGAAAGGAGGGCAACAGAAATGTCCCCCCTGTGGGAGTGGTCTTCTCTCAGAGCTCAGACGTGGAGAGAGATGAGAAGCATTTCATGGTCAAGACTCTTTGAAGTTTTGCATTTTAAAGTAATAGGTCGAAAAAAAAATATTTTGTGATATCATAGTTTGCCATTCCATACAAAAGAATTTAATTCCTTCTATTTCAGAGAGTTTATAGCATTATAGACAAGAACTTAACTTGAATATTTGCAACTTTTAAACTGAAATAGAATTAGGTTGAACACCACTTTTTTTTTTTTTCAGTTTTTGGCCGGGGCTGGGTTTGAACCTGCCACCTATGGCATATGGTGCCGGCGCCCTACTCCTTTGAGCCACAGGTGGCACCCACCACTTTTTTTTTTTTTTTTGAAAAATAAATTCCGTAATGTATCATTTTCATTAAAAATACTTCAAAAACTGTACTCATCATATATTTAAATATAGAAGAAAATGTGGACTATGAGAGGATTCCTTCCCATCTTCCTTGGAAGGCATTCCAAGTATACTCATTATTTTGATATGATGACAGAATTTTATTAAATTTTGTTTTCCTTGAGGGTATTTTTTATTCAATAGTTGACTATTAAAATTATAGAGAAAAATTAAATGAGATATGTATTATTTAAGCAAATCATGATTTTACATTTGTTCTATACTTCACAGTGATCTAAGTAAAAACCTAGAGAATGACAAAGTTTTGTGCTGAAGAGAGTAGGAAAGATAACCATAAACGACAGTGCCCAGTCAGTTATCGGATGTTCTCAATATGCCACTAATGCTCTGTCAGAATCAGTTCATCTGTGAATCGGGAAGATGATACTTAAACACAGCGAACAATCTAACAGGTCTGGAAGACAAAGCAGGTGATCGGTGAAACAGTGTGTACCCCAAACCGGCAGCACTTCACTCTGCCTGTTCCACCTCATTGCTTATAAATTCTTTTGATTTAGAGGGTATTGAATTTTTTTATTAGATCTGATTGAATTTGGAAAATAGTGCCGATAACTACTGGATGTGGTGTAAATGATGAGTGGTGTGAATGATGAGTGGTGTGAATGATGGGTGTTACGAATCAAGTGATAGAAACTTGTCCCAGGAAAAAGGGAGGGGCTCCTGGAGGAAAAGAGAAGGTAGATTCTGGGAGAAAAATGGGGGGAAAAGGAGTTCACAATTTCAACTTGATTGTAATTTCATCTAGAACTTTCCCTGAGCTTTTTATTTTTTTTTTTTCTCATATGTAAAAAAAAAGGTTTTTGTTGTTGTTTGGGGGGAGGAAGCTATGTGGTATTTGTTTCTTAATATCTAAAGGCTGTGAAGCTTCCAGCTGCCATGACGAACGTTCTTCTTTATGACTCTTGCTGTTCTCAAGTCTTCAGTAGCAACGGGCGACTCAGTTTCTGAAGTTGCTGGGAGTTGTCCATTTTAATTTGCTCATTTATATTGTCTGGCAAAGAACAATTTGCCAGTTTGGAATATGCCTCCTTTAGTTCACTTCAGTGAACAAAGGCAGGGGTCGGGCATCATGGTCAGAACTGTCACTGAACCCTCAGTGGCGGTGAAGGTTCTACACAGAGAATGGGCCCCCCTGGGCTCCTGATACAATGGGAGCAAATCTCCATATGGTCCTTACCTCATTTCCTATCACAGATCTTCTTTTCATCCTTGGAAAGCAATTACAAAGCACGGCCATCAGTTCTGCTCCAGGAGCAGGGAACAAAGACGATCTGACAGCCCATTCTGTGATCAGCCCGCAACAGATTTCTGGAGTCCAGCCCAGTCTTTGGAATTCTCGCTGAAGTCCTGAGCACTGGTAAAATCCCCTTCACCTGACCCTGATGGCTCTGACTTCAATTTTCTGACAAGTAAGTTTGTTTTGAACAAAGGCCTGGGAGAAGAGAACAGTCGGAGTTGAAGGGAGCAGGTTTTCTAATACATTGATTGAGAGCAGTACGCTCTTGAGTGAACATTGACTTCCAGGGCTGCTCCAGTCGCTACCTGCATGGACTCTCTGCCAGCTGTACGTTGGCTGTGTAAATTAGCACACTCCAAGCACAGTTGACCTTGAACTTTCTCAGACTGGATTTACAGATGGTTTCATTCCTTCTACAATTTACTTACACTCAACCTGGTATCCTTTGCCTTTAAATGTCCACTTTCCATTCTTCTCAGCGAGCATTCCATTGTTTAATATCAAGTGTCATACGGATTGTGGTCCAAGCCAAAATACACTCTAGAGCAGTGGTTCTCAATCTTCCTAAGGCCTCCTAATGCCACGACCTTTTAATACAGTTCCTCGTGTTGTGGTGACCCCCAACCATAAAATTATTTTTGTTGCTACTTCATCACTGTAATTTTGCTACTGTTATGAATCATAATGTAAAAATCTGATATGCAGGATGTATTTTCATTGTTACAAAGGGATCGCAACCCACAGGTTGAGAACCACTACTCTAGAGTGAAAGTGGGTGAGGCAGATAAAATGCAGTCAGCCCTCCAGGACACGAGGATTGCCCTAATACATTATCAGTCTGTAAGAGTTTCTCTAACACCTTCTTCCTGCATTCTTACGGCCCACATTAAAGTCTTCCATCTATCTTGGAATAGTTGTCATGAGTAGTCAGAGACAGGGGTCCTGCTTCATTTTCCTGCATGTGGGTGTCCAATTCTCCGAGCACCATTTAATAGAGCTTCTTTTTCTCAGTGTATTTTGCTGTCTGCTTTGTCAAACATAGGCTGCCTGCACATGGATGATTCTGTATCTGGGTCCTCTGTTCTGTTCCATTGCTCGGTCTCTATTTCTGTGCCAATATCATGCTGTTTTGGTTACTATACCCTGGCAGGAAAGTTTGAAGTCTGGGAATGTGATGACTCCAGATTCATCCTTTTTCCTTAAGATTGCTTTGGCTGTTTAGACTTTCTTCTGGTTCCAAATGAAGCACAAAATTATTTTTTTCTAGGCCTGTGGAATATGAAATTGGTATTTTGATGGGGATTTCATTCAATCTGACAATTATTTGGGGTAATATGGACATTTTACCGTTGATGATTCAGCCTCTCCATGAGCACAATGCGATTTCCTCTTTGTTGGTGTCATCTGTGATTTTTTTTCTCAGTGTTTCATAGTTCTCTCTTTGTACAAATCTCTCACCTTCTGGGTTAAGTTTATTCTTACATATTCTGTTTTCTTTGCACCTATTGTGAACGGTATTGAATCTTTGATTTGACTCTCATTTTAACTGGTATGACGTATAGGACTGCTACTGATTTGTATACATTGATTTTGTAACTTCAGATTTTGCTGACTTTATTTATCAATTCCATAAGTCTCTCAATTTATGATAAAAAGCTTTAGATATTATTCTAAATACATGGAAAATAAGATTTTTTACACAGAAATTATGCAATCTGAATTAAATGTGTAAAATAATCAGGAAGTTATATGGGAAATGGATAGTGGACACCATTCGTTATATCATATTTAATATTTAGGCAAAAAAGCATTTGTATTTATACCCCAAATAATGCTTTATTCCTTCCTATGAAATAGGACTAACCCTCCATCCTCATTTTTTTTTTTTTGCCTTCTTAGTCAAATGTATGCTTTAACCAAAGGGAGAAGGAATATTGTAAATTAGGAAGCCCCATTTTAATCCCTATTTTTATCATATTTGGAATTCCCTGACCTGTGTGACCCTAAACAATGATCAAATATTCAACTAGATAAGTTCAATTTTGGCCTCTTCACAAACTGAAAGTGCCAGATACTTCATGTAAATCTCTGAAGCTAATTTCAGTTTTTATAGTATTTTAGAAGCGAACATTAACACTAAGTTTTCAATCAAGCAACACAGAACAGTTTAACCCTAAGACCTGTTAGCATTCTTTAGAGCTACCTGGCTGGCTGGAGGTGCACAGCTCAGGAACACCTCTTCCCCACCCCATGCTCCCACCGCCTTCCTCTCCACATTCAGGGCCAGCGTGGGCCGAATGTCACCACGCGGATAGTGCTGCTCCCCTTCAGTCTCTGGCCCCGCCAGCACCTGTATCCAGTAACCCAGGGCCTCATTTCAATCACCCTTCATTACCAACACCAAACTACCTCCTGCCGAGTCACAGTAAAATGCATTCACATCCTCTCAACACAGTTCCTTCTGCTTAGGGAAATTCCCAGTAGTGACTACAGAGGTTTCAACCTGGGAAGTGGTTTGCGCCAGCTGTGGGAATTGCAAAAGTAGAGAGTCATTCTAGGATTACCAAAGAAAGTCATAATAAAGTCACAACATTTTATAACAGGAAAAGGCTAAAGAAATCATTCAGTCTATGCGTTTCAAACACAAATATAGAGAAGGCAAGTAACAAAAACGGGTCTGGTGACCTCATGTTTCTCACTTAGGGGAATTAGGATGGTGGAAACCAGAGGAGTAGCCCAGCTGCCCCCAGCTGTTTTGGCATCAGGCACAAGTTTTATGGAAGAAAAATTTTTCCATATACCTGGGGTGAGGAAACGGTTCCAGGAGGATTCAAGTGTACATTTATTGTGTATCTTCTCTTTTTTTTTTTTTTGAGACAGAGCCTAAAGCTGTCCCACTGGGCAGAGTGCCGTGGCATTACAGCTCACAGCAACCTCCAACTCCTGGGCTCAAGCGAGTCTCCTGCCTCCACCTCCCAAGTAGCTGGGACCACAGGCGCCCGCCACAACGCCCGGCTATTTTTTGGTTGCAGCCATCATTGTTGTTTTGGTGGGTCCGGGCTGGGGATTCGAACCCGCCACCTTAGGTGTACGTGGCTGGCGCCTTAGCCGGTTGAGCTATAGGCGCCGAGCCCATTTATTGTGTATCTTATGGCTATTATTATTACATTATAATAGATAATGAAATCATTATATAACTACCAGAAGGCAGCGTCCGTGGGAGCCCTAAGCTTGTGTTCCTGCAACTAGACAGGCCCGGCCCTGGCATCACGGCCTCACCTCCAGCCTGATCACCAGGTGTTAGAGTCTCAGGAGGAGTGCACAGCCTGGAGCCCCAGCATACACGGTCACAGGAGGGTTCATGGACCTAAGAACCTGATGCCACTGCTGAGGTGACAGGAGAGGAGCTCAGGAGGTGAGCTAGCCATGGGGAGTGGCTGCTGTACAACCAGCTCCTAAGGCCCCACAGAGTGTCACCTGTGGCAGCCTGGGGGTGGGCACACTGAGAGCAAACCCTGCTGGTGTGTGTGGCCTGACGAGCAACATGGGCTCCTACCACCTGCTATTTCTTTTAAAAAGCACTTAGAGGGTACGAAGAATTAGGCTACACTGATTGCATTTGTTAGGAAAAGTCCCTCTTAGAATTGTGTCCCATCCCCAAGAGGTGTGCCACACACCATGACCTCCATGCCCCCTCCTCCCCTCTCCCCACTCCCCTATCAAGGGTGATATGCTGACAGCTCTGATGGCCATTCCAGACAGAGTTCCAAAATTACCTTGAAGGGTGGATGAGGCCTTGTGCATAGCTCAGAAGGGGAGTGCTGTGACGGTGGCCGTGGTGGTGTTCAGTAATGCAGCACTTTTTCCAGAATGAGTTCGTGACCTTCATTATCAGACCTTCTTATGCACAATGTTGGTTCGTGACGGGGGGGGGGGGGCTGTACAGAGACAAGCAGGCTGATACCTAGATGGGGTGAAGGACAGGAGTTTCTCAGCTTTAGCTTCTGTTTCTAAGATGGGAGAAGTATCATTGTGTTTTTATGGTACTGAGAATGATAATACAGAGAAGAGAATGAGAGGAAAATTTCCAGAGTATGTTGGTAAAGAGATGAAAATAGATGAGATCTATTTTTCACACAAAAACAGGTTGGAAAAGTGGACTGTTGGACGTTTGCTAAGAGAACAGTGTAGACAAAGTAATAGCAGAGAGAGCAGGGCTGTCGTGGGTGGGTAAATAGACGGGGCACCAGTGAGATTTATTTTCAGTTGCATTTATTGTGTCAGTGAAATAGAAAACCAGGCCAAGTGAAAAGAGAGGATGAACAGAGAGGTCTGGAAAGCTCAGGAGAGGTGAGCAGAAATGATGTCTGTCCCTTCTCAGCATAACTCTGAGTCAGCCCTAGTTTCACTTCTGCTACAATGCGGCTAGTCCCATGCTGGTCTTCAGTCAGCTCCTTTGTTCCCCCAAATAAGCTGATAGCCAGTTGAGTGACAGCCACCTATGGTGGGCACGTAGCGTTAGTAAGACATTAACTGTTGCTGTTTAAGCCTACGAGGTTTTAGAATTGTGTTATTGCAGTATAATGGTCCTGACTGATTCTGTAGTCTTACCATTCATCCAGAGATTTTTCTGATCCATAGATGAACGTTGAAAAGATTGGTTTTATGGCAATCTGTGTAGTTTCCACCCAAAACATATGCACAGTGCCACTATCCCAACAGGACTTTTTAAAAAAAGTTTTGTTTCAACATTTAATAGTTCAAGGAACTAACTTTTAATACATGCAGCTACACATGTGTTCTCATAACCCTGTTTCCACACCAACATCAAATGGTCTGTTTTAAATGCATTTGTATACAGTTCTAGTATTGCGGCAATCTTTCCAACTGCAGCTTTCTGTCAAGTCTTTTAACCAATGATCAAGTTATTTTATACAAATTAACTGTACTATTAGAATGATTATAAGAGTAAAGTGAGCATTAATAGTTATCAAAAGTATAAAAAGAAATCTATTCATGAATATTGTGAGTCACTGAGAATGCCACTGGTTTCCAGCAAAACTCAGGAAAGAAGAACTTCCTCGGACTCTGTTACTGCAAGTCTAGGACCAGGGCTCACATCAGGCATGTCCTCCTTACTCTTGTTGAGTTCTCCGTAATGAATTCACAAACAATAAACCTTGTATTCTTTATTAGTATAGAATATTCAGTGATGATACTTGTATTCTCAGGCCACTATGATTATCGCTGTAAATATGTATATGTCTGTTATGTAACAGGCCTTTAGATAGACCAGGGGTCACTAAACTTACTGTCCGATATGCAAACATGCATCTCTTTCCACAAAATTAGGGTAAAATTGTTCATCTTATAGTATATTCAGGTCAATTTTCTTGATCTTCTCTTTTACTTATATTTTATTATTGAAGCAACTTAAAAGCTGAAATATTTTAAAATTTACAGTGCTTTATCAGAGTTAAAAATGAGAAACATCATAAATATATTTACAATCGACTTATTAATAAAGTGATGAATTAACTTGTTTGAGGTACCCTTGGGTGCTTCTCTTAAATTACTTCTGTTCATGGGTTTGATAGCCATAGTTAGGGAAGACTTTGAATGGTGTTTATAACTCTTTTGGCCCCTTGCACTGTTCTTTGGATTTTAATCCTACTTTTATGTTGGTGTTCATCTCAGGAGGAATAAAGAAATAATATAATATTTTTAGAAAATGTAATTCATGAAAAGAGTAATTTTTACATTGGGAGAATGTTTTCAATATTCCACTCAGGAGAACCATCAATACTATTTGGTGACACCCAGGTTAATCCATATTTTATGCCCTTTGGCTCCGAGGAGCAGTGCGTTGCCCTTGGAAACACTGTTTACTGATCTGGCATTAGTGAAATCCACTTGGCTTGAATTATGGAGTCGGTCCAGCCCTGAAGGTGTGAACTCATTCAGATTTCTGAAAAGGAGTAAGAATAACATTACCCCAAGCCCTCATTTCACACATCATCTCTCAAAATATCTTCAAGTTGTACAGCTGATTTTAAATCACATTTATCAGCACTCTTCACACGAGATTTAGGCCATGTTGTTGTTATTGCTGCCTCTGCCTCTGTTTTGTTTTAATTACCGTGATAGGTATTACATTGCAAATGACGTTTTTAGTAGGCTAGAATGTGAGTTACTGAGAGGGAACCCCGCTTACTACATGGATACCTTCTCATTCTTCGAACAGACTGAAAGGTCTTCTGATTCTCATTCTCCATACTGAAGTTCAGTTGCATGCTGCACCGTGCCACAGACAACAGACTGCCTTTACTGTGGTGGATCAGTGAGGTTGCAATACCAGTTTCACTGTGCCTTTCCCACGTTGAAATATGTTTACACACATAAATACTTTCCATTATGTTATAGTTGCCTACAGTTGTTGGCACAGTAACAAGCTGTGCAGGTTTGTAGCCCAGAAGTAACAGGTCCACCACGTGGCCTGGGAGGCTGGATCAGTTAGGTTTGTATCTACACTTGATGGTGTTTGTATAATGTTGAAATCCCCTAGCAATGCATTTCTCGGGATGTATCCCATGTGAAGCCATGCATGGTTGTATGTGTAAAATAATGAATTTGGAAAAAAAATCATCCCTTCTTAAGATCTAAAGAGGCAAGGCAGGTGGTCCATGAAAGTAATAGCATATCAATGGCATGTCTGTGGCTGCAAAGAGCTAAACAGAGCCAACACCTGAGCTGTTCCATTTATTAATTGACTTTCTTCTCCAACTCCTTTACATTGATAATTATCTTGGCTTTCTGGTGTTTACCAAATAAATGAACTGAGAGTGTGAGTGCCTACCTAGTTTTCAGTGCAGGAATCGGCCCTATAATCGATCATCCACACAACTGCCTCCTCGTAGTTAAAACCCTGAGTGAGGCAATGACGCGACTACCTGGCTGCAGCTAGATTTCTCTTGTGTGCAGTCTGACTGTGAAGTCAAGTGAGGACATCAGCTGATGTGATTTGATACTGTGTTACTGTGCAGTGTCTCTGAGCCACTAGGGGACCAGGAACTTACCAAGAGAAGAAATGAGTGATGGTAAAGGCCAAACATTGACAATCCTGATCGTCTTGAACTTCTGAATTATATTAGTTTTATTTTAACTTTAATTGCAGGGAAAACACTATTGAATCTTTTTTCAGCTGAATTCATTTCTAACAAGAACTAAGAAAAGAGAAAAACAGAGATATGAGAAAAATATAGGCAGACAAAATAACAGCTCAAACAAAAGAACATTATTCATTTTCTACAAAAATAGAAATAGAATTGAGTTCAGCTTGGCTTAAAAAAATGTAAATGTTTACTAATTTTCCAAATACCAGAGAACAGGTTTGTATTTAAACTGATAACTTTATAATAGATACTGGGCACGTATTGTTTTGAGTAAAATATAGTACTTAAGATATATATACACATACATGTAATTTTCCAATCTGAAATATAAATAACCATGTTCGCATCTTTATTAGAGCTCCTAGAATAAAATGAATCAGAGATAATATACTCAATATGTCTCTTTCATTACGTAAAATACTCTGACAAAATTAAACTTAAAATTTCAATTTTGACTATTCTAACAGAAGCTTAACATTAACTTTAGAGGAACGTGAAGTTCAATAAATAATATTTACTGAACTCATCAGGTAACTCAGTCTAACAGTTACCAGCCACGTTCTGTAATTCCTGAACCTGCTCTTTCCTTGAGGGACCCTGGAGCGATTTTCGGGGCCTTGCCAATTCTCTTTTACATCGGTCCTGACTGATTTATCTCTTCAGTGAATTGACAGACTATTGGATTGGAAGGATGAGTAAATTCAATTAAAAGGGTAAAGCATTATGCACAATGGGCAGTGACTAAAAGACAAACACTCCACTGCCACATAGTTTGTTAGAAACGCTCACCCCAGAACCTCGCTGAGAAGAGCACCCTAGTGTACCCCTGAATTAAGTTTGTTTCAGGCTGGAAAGAAGGTAAACTTTTTCAGTAACAGTATGGCTTCTTAAAAACAATTTCTTAACTCATACTAAAATTTGACGTTTTGGTTTTAAAGCTCATTTCTCCCCCCAAATCATAAAATATAGTTAAATATCTATCTTTAGAGTTTATCAGCATACATGTTGATAAATACTATTTGCACCTTTATTCTTTATTATGTTATTTCATGAAGACACAAAAACTTGTTAAAACTCATCTCAAAAACTATGTTTCAAAGTTTCCATACAATTAAGAGTTTATTAAAAGAGAAAATCGTACAAATACCCTTCGTGTGTGTGTTCACCACAGAGGAGAAGTTTGTTTTCATTATTGTTACTTTGCCAAAAACTATTTTCAGCATTATTATGTTTTCAAATTCTTAGGTAATCAATAAAGTAGACTAGAAAGTACAAAAACATGTATCATTACTTTTGGGAGAGAAAGTATTTTATAAAATTGATTAATGGTACTAAATTATGATGAAGGAAATAATTTAAATAATAGTTTATCTATTGTATTCTTTTTCATAGAAGTTCCAAAGATCAAATTATGTATTTTCTTCACTATAACAATATTTCCAAATTGGAATTGAAAACTCAATCCAGCAATATCAGAGGTGAATCCCAGAAGGCCTGCTCCCTCTGCACATGCAGCTGGGGGACCCTGACTGTTCTTCTCTCTCCTGCTCCTTCTACACGTGCAGCAAGGGGACCCGGACCATTCTTCTTTCTCCTGCTCCCTCTGCACCTGCAGCCGGGGGACCTGGGACTGTTCCTCTCTCTTGTGTAGCAGGAAGCTATGATCTGGTCACAGTTTCCTCGTTGACTGTGATCCCCACATGATGCTGTGTGTCAGCCTCCTTCTGACCCTCCTGCTGCTCCTCTCCTTTCCCTGATGTTCCATTGTTAATCTCCAAGTCAGGAATCACCGTCTCCTTCTTCTGTAAACTCTCCGTGAACGTCCCCTTCACTTTCCTGCTCTACCTTCAATCTCACGTGATAAGCTTTTTACCGTCCACTACCCGTTCTTGATGTAGCCACCTCTAACCTTTCCAATATCTTGTCCTCCATTCATAAATATTTTATCTCTCTGGATCCCTCCCTGTTACCATTCTCAGTGATTTGAATATTCGAGGAAAACGTCCTTCCAATCCCTTAAACGCTCAGCTACACGAACTAACTTCCTCCAATGACCTTACCCTCCACGCACTTTCTCAGTCACTCTATTATCATATTAATATTTTCTAAATCAAATTCTTGACTTCTGTATTGACAGCAACTCTTTGATTCAGATGGAAGTTTAATCACATCGACACAAAAGCCTTTCATCTCCATTCACTGCTTTCTTCAAGGAAAAGACAATGCCTCTTACCATCTCTCATCCCCTTCCCGTAAATTTTACTCCCTTTTTAGCTGACTTTACTCAATTGTCCATCATTTTAAACTTTCTATTACACAGGCCTGAGCTTTCCTGCTTCTCTATCCTTTATGGTATTTCTTTGTGCAAAGCCATCTTTTTTAAATCTAATAACTTACCTCATTTGTGTTTCAGTCAGCTGAACTTTTCCCCCAAAGAATATATAATCATGTTATTAGTCTCACTTTAAATTAATAATTAATCACCAAAACATAATCTTGATGTTTGTTCCATTGTCTTTTCTGTGAAATATGAAGCAGGATTTCACATTTTCATATTTTCTTTTCATCCCTAAAAGCTGCAATCTCATTTTCCATCCTCAGTAGGAGCTGATGCTATTTCATTTTTACTTCACAAAGAAAATTGGTATGTTAGAGAATTTTCACTTCCACGAGCTCTTCCTACCATAATCTACTTAACCATATCCACCGGGGCCCATGTACTGTGACTTGTGTCCTGTTACCGAGGATATAATCACTCCCTGTGCTCCTGAATCTCCATCACATACTCGAGGACATCATCAATATTTCCCTCTTTATTGAATCATCTCCATCAGCAACAAATACATACTATTTCTCACAGCAACAGAATGGCAAAAAATTATTTTGAATCCAGTTACCCTTTGACTATCACTATTTATCTCTTTCCCTTTATAGCGACACTCCTTACGAAACTATTTATCCTCATTGTCTTCCATTTATCTCCTCCATGCTCTTTTGAAGCCCTTTCAGTAAAGTAGATTCTCGTGTCTTGCCTCAACCATTAAAATAGCATTTTATATAGTTGCTTATCCTTAATACTTCCCTCCCCAAACCCATTAATCCGATTTCTGCACACATGTCTTCTCCTCTTCATCACCTCTCTCTCCAGGTAGCTCATCATTCCTACCAGCTGTATGGAAATTTTGCTGCGTTCTACACATGCCAGGATTACTCACAGACTTCCGTCTACGGTCAGGTCAATGAATAGAACTGAAAACATGTGTCCTTCTTTTCTAACTTTTGGCATCTCACCAAACCTTCAAGACCTTGTCTGTCAAGAATTTCCAATTTTTGCCAATGAAATGAATCATTTCAATCTCAAAATATTTATAGCACCCTCAATTCTGTAATAATTCACTTGAATATATGTGCTTCCTTCAATACAAAGAGTGTTTCTTGAAGATAGAGCCATTGTATTATTAATTTTGAATTTATAACTACCTAGAGTCTTAGACTGAAATCTGGCTCACTTATGCACTAAACATACATTTGGATGGAATTTCATATTGAGTGAATGGGATGGCACATTTTCTAGTGGCTTCTTAGGGAGAACCTAGACATATAAAATATGATTATTAACTTCACTTCTAGACATATATGTTAGATCAGAATCCAATCAAACAAATGAGGTGACTCTACCATATTAAACCTGGTGACATATTCATTATTTGTTCTCCAAACTGTTAGGTAAAAGGAAATGAATGTGTCTTTTTGACTATGTTATCCTCAGGCCAGATTTGAATCAGTTTTTGTTAATGTAAGATGTTTTTCAATTTTAGAATTAAAAAGTTTTCAGCTTAAAAGCTTATCTCTTCTTATTTGCTTTAACATACACGCACATAAATATAATGCTTGTGTCCGAGCTAAAGGCATGCTATTGATATGGGACAGGTGGTGCCAAGACCTGCTGCCTTAGCCCTGGTGTGGCTGGTGCAGAACCAGCAGGCTGGAGGGTAGGTGTGGGCGGGAGGGGGGTAGTGGCTAGGAGGCTCCAGCAGCCAGAGGGGCCAGACACCCATGGGGGAGACACTGGCACCTTCCTGTCTCCTTCCCCATGCACTTCTGGCTGGTCATCATGGCCTAAGCCTTGGTGTCTCCTTCACCTGCAGAAAGAAGAAAAGCCCGCCTTTTCTAGGGCTGGTCACTTTCATGTAAGTTTCCAAGGCCTGAGAGTTCTGCCCCTGCTGCTGAATGGAAGGCTGGCTGTAATTCAGAAGACCTCTTCCTACAAGTAAACACTGAGTTCTGGCAAAACAACCCCCTATGACTGTACATACCCCTGAGTAGAGAGCCCGGAGACAGACTTCAGAGAGGGCGCAAGAGAGCTTGTTCCCCACCTGGGTTCTCTCTGCCAGGAGCTTTGGTTTTGTAGTTTTATAATTTTCGCGAATAAATCCTGTCTTACCACTGACTTGTGGTCCATTCTTTGAATGGCCAGGACTAAGAACCTGAAACTCCAGGATCACCATTACCCACATAGTGTTCACAGAACCCGTTAGGTGGACTTCTGTCTCTCCCCTCCTTCTCTGCCTCCTGCTTGATTTCCAGTGAGTTTTTTAAGGGGCATACGTTTATAATTAGAATTGACCCTATGAAAACAAAATAGACAAGCAAAAGAAACGGAAGCATTGGCTTGTGTATCTATAGATGCTGGGGAGACTGGAGACTTAGCAAAAGCTCCCGGCTGTGACTGGCTCTGATCAGAATAAAAAACCAAGTGCTCTGCTCAGGGAATCAACTTCAGGAAAACTGTTTCAATTTCCTAATGAAATGAATGTGGGGGAGGGTACCAAAAATGTATACACATTTTAAGAGATCTTGTTTGCAGTAAAATTGATCATTCCCCAAAAGTGTACAAATTGCAGGTGAAATGGATGTGTTAAGTACACTCGACCAGGAGCACTACTTTCCACTTGACTTCAAAGTATAACACACAGGTAAAACCTCTTGAAATGTGTGTATGTTTTGCCACCCCCCGCATATATCCATCTAAAGAATAGTTTTAAACAAAAAAAGCAGGCATAACTGAATTAATGACTAGATACTAGCTTGAACTGCAAGGATCTCAAGTGTACTAAACATCTTAATAACTCTTAATCTGAAAGATAGCTGAAGTGAAATGACTTCTTAAAAATATGAAGGACCTTCTAAGATAAGTCATTTATTTTTCATGGATGGTTGGTGCCAAAACATAAGTACTGAGATCATCTCGACCTGCCCAGGGCCTTTGGACTCCATGCCTATGCATGAGTTCCTATCAAAGGACTGGGAATTTGCCAAGCCTCATATAAAACTGTAATGACTTTTAGGCCACTCAGGCCGTTTCATCTACTCAAAAATGAAATTAGGCTTCTTTTTATAGGTTTGAAGCCACCTAAATTTGACCTCTATCTAGCACTTCTTTATCCATCAGAATTATCAATACTGGGAGAAGGGGCAGGAAGTTTAGTCAGTCGCCAGAACGTATCATATGTAAGGTCTTCTATCAAGGTTTCACAGATAAATTGGTTTCACAAATGCATTTAGAGAGAAATAATTAACTTTGAGGGTCACAAAGAGAAGAGGGTATATATGTAGGCAGTACAAGATTCTTCTCCCTGTCCTGCACTTTTTCCTCTTTCTATTCATTTACTATATATGGAGAGAGGGTCTTTCATAAGACAGACAGAGACAGTCTGTTCAACTAATTAACCAAATTCATACTCTGAGAATTTACAAGATTAGCTAGGAAAATAGAAACATTGTCTTGCAGGTGTTTTCACTCTGAAGACTGTGAAGTCCTTTAAGTCTAATTTAGCAAGTCAAAGTGACCTAAAGATAAAGTTGCCTTCAAAGGAAGTCCCGGGAGAGGACAGTGAAGATAGAAAAAGAAAGTGGGTTTCCTAGAAAATACAGGTCTTGACAAACCAGAGAGAGAGAGGAAAATTAATCGGAGTAGAGTGAAGTAATTTTCATCTGCATTTGGTAGGAAAAGTAAAGAAATGCTTTACACATGGGACTGTGGGTGTCCTAGGAATGCATGAGCAGCCAGTAAGAATTATGCTCTTGCTGTGTACTTAACGTTTCTTCCCAGACCAGACAGACACGAGTCGATGTTTGTGTTACATTGAACAGACGGCATCCAGCTTTGTTCCTTTTCTTCAAATTGACTGATAAGAAGTGGGGAGACCCCAATCTTTGGAAGGGCGTCTTTCTGGACTTTGGAGGATTTTGAGCAGCTTCAGTGATACAGTTCTTAGTTCTTCTCTTCCTCTTTATCTCTAATTTATTTTGTCCTAAAATGAAGCCTAGGATAGCAGAGATAGAAGGCGAGCAGCAAGCCCTGATGGCACTCTTCTCTCCTTAGAGCAACACCTTGGATGTCGCCCATGTCAGGGCACCTTGGTGAACCATCAGGAAGGCACCTGCCTAGACACCCCATTGGCATCCTGTGCCCCTCCAGAGCTGTGCAGTCTTTCTCAACAGCAAACTGGCACAAAGTAAACCTGAAAAAGCAATTTAGGAAAGAAAGAAAACATGATTAATTATTACTCTTGGGAGAAAATAATGAAATCATGGTGATTCTACTATTACCTTCCCAAGTAGCCTAACTTAAGACTCTGCTAAATTAGGGAAATCGCCTGCACTGCTCATTTTGCTTTTGTTAATATACTGATCAAGTTGACTAAACAGTCCCCAGTCCATTTTGTTATGTGCAGACGATGTCTGAGTTTTCTACTGCCTTTAGTGATATCATGCATTTCTAAAACTACAGTCTTTAGTCCTTCCCTTTATCGCTATTAGTTTATTTGTATGAAGAGACACGCAGTCCAAGTCTCTTTTCTAAGTTTGTGAAGTATTTTACTTTTCTGGAACTCTTCTTGTTCCTTATATCCAATGCTACATTCAGATCACTTCCCTGCCTTCCCACCAGTACACACAAATTAAAGACTCATTTCCCATCTGTGCTATCAGTTAGCACACTTACCTAAATCTCTCTTTCAAGTAGCAGCAGGAGGAATGCAAGCAACACAAACCCCCCAAACATATCCTGGATTAGCAAAGACAGCAGCACACAGGACCCAGGAAAGACTGAGATTTTTGTTATTACAAAATCATCTACAGTGGATGACAATTAGCAGATACTTTACTAAGGGGAGCGTCCTGGAGTACAACCAATATTGGCAGAAGCCCAGCGCTTTGGGGTGTCTAGCAGAGAGACTATGTGTCACAGCCGATGATACACTCACTGGTCTTTTGCTGTGTACCAAATACTAAGCTAAGTGCATTCTATAGATGGTCATGTTTATTTCTAATTAAAAAAAAAGGATGAGGTCAGTATCATTTTACTAATATTGCATAGAAGGAATCTAAAGCTTAAGAAAACCAAATAACTCAGATTAAATCTCATAGCTACTGAGTAAAACATGGAGATGTCTAACCCTCATTTTCCCGTGACTCTGAGCAAGTGTGGTGAACATCACTTCCCCTCTCTTTAGGGCGCATCCCACTCTTATGACCTCTCTGTGTTTTTGGAAGAATTACAATAGCATTTGACCCAGCCATGGGCACTGATTTAATTAATATAATTAGTATAATCCCAGCTGTGTTTGTTAATCCCGAATAACGAACACGTCACCCAAAGGTTAGCAGCATAAAACCATAGGCCGTCATTTCCTTATGGCCTGTGATTCTGTGGGTGCGTTGCACTCAGCTGGGACCTGGGCACAGCTTGCTCTTTCTCTTCTTCTTCCTCTGTTCACCTCTCCATGTGATTGCTTTGTGGGCTCTCCAGCAAGGTCAGCTGACTTCTTACATTTTGGTTCAGGGTCCTGAGAGTCCAAAGGCAAAAATGAAGACTTGTGAAATAAGATGACTTTGGGTCCTTTTTCAAGATTAGCTGCCTCACCACCCACCCCCTGATTATAGGAACTGGTTTAGAAAAGACATGACATTTTACTTGGAGGAAGAAGAGCAAAGCCCCCAAATATTCAATCATTTGGCAAAGGACAGTTTTCTCCTGCTAATTACACACAAGACAGAATGTGCCTTCAGTGTCTTCCAGTAATTATCCTGCGACCTTGAGAGAAGCCAGGCTTAGGGTGCAGATAACACAGAGGCAAAGAAGAGGCTTGGGAAGAAACAGGCTCTCTGTGTCCTGAGTTTCTCGGCTTCCGTGGGAACTTGTCAGTTGCAGGAATTAATAAATTTCTTTATTTCCAAAGTCATTTAAAGTAGAATTTCCCATGGCCTACAGCAACAGCAATAATAAAACACAATAATTGATACGGTGAGCTAAAACTGTGAATCACTTGTATTAAAAGAACTTGAGAAACCTTTCTGCACAGTATATAATTTAGAGAAAAGAAAAAAATAGTCTTTAAAAAATTGCAAATTATTTATACAACACACAGACCATGTAAGGACTATACTACCAAATGAAAATGTCTACATAGGTGGCTTTGCTGAAGTTCCTGGGACACTAATCTTTATCAGAGCTGAGACAACTCCAGTGAATATCCTTTGTAACAAGACAGTATTCTGTCAATAACCAGACAATTCTGAAAAGTAGATTAAACCTATTGTCTTCATACATAAAGCAGACTGACTCAAGTGGATTATAATTACATTATAAATGCTGATGCTACATTGAAATGTAAGAGTTGACTGGATGAGGTAACTGCAGGCACAGTTGATGGGACCCTCTGGTTAGCTCCATCCCAGTGCAGGTTCCTACCCTGTTCTACACCCAAAGGAGGAAGTCAGGGTTTCCTTTACTACACATTGGATATTAAAATAATGATAGCCTGTTATGTCCACTGCAAGAACATAATAACTCTGCCTGCAGTGGATAGAACCTGTGAGCTTCAACTCATTAACTAGAGATTGTCTTCTTTGTTTTCCAAAGGATGTCTAAAGGTCAGCAATGCCGCCTGTTTGAGTTTTATTTACATCTTGTATATCTGTGTCTTTGTGAATGTGCCCTCTCCTTCAAAGGACATGTTTCCGATCTCACTTGTAAATAAAATTTAGAATAATACAATATGTTTTGCTGCCTTAAGGGTATGGGAAATAAAGTTCATATCCAAAATATATTTGCAGAATATCCCCAAACAGCTAAGTTTTTAAAACACATATTGATTAAACACTTTCTGTGTTCTGTGATGGAAGCTGTACAAATTTGTACAGATATAGCAATGGACTGGTAAACACAGCTCCTCTCCTTATGAGTCTTACCATTCAGGGAAGGAGATGTGTATTAAAAAGCAGTTATAATAATGAACATAGGCTTTTATCTGTAATAAGTTCTATGATTCTAAATCAAAGGTGGTTATGAGAATATAAGAGAATGACATCATTTAGATCAAGAAGAATCAAGACTTTTTTGAGGATGTGGCATTTAAGGTAAAAACTGCATGATCAATGTAAATTTAATCACCCAGATACTTATAATAAGAATCTTCCATGACCAGGACCTAAATAAGTAAAGACAAGAAAGGTCTGAAAAAAAGTCAGCATGTCAGTGGGATGGAACAGGGCAACTCAAACTGAGGCTGTAGAATGAGGCAGCAGGTGCTTTCTGCAGAGCACTGAGGGTCAAGTTCACAACTATTCACTTCCACATGCTGCTGAAAAACTACACAACATTCCTTCTCAAGCACATGGGCATTCTCTAAGACTGATCATATCTGAGGCCACAAAACAAGTCTCAACAAATTCAAATACATCAAAATCATATCAGGTATCACACACACATGGTGGAGTAATACTCATCCATAAAAAGAAATGAAACTGTCTTTTGTAGCAATTTGGATAGAACTGGGGTCTATTATCTTAAGTAAAGTTCTAAAGAATGGAAAAGTAAACAGAACATATACTTTCTAATAATTCGGAAGTGATCAATAGGCACACATCTTCCTGGAAAGTGTTAAAATTATTGAAAATCAACAAGGGGTGTGGATATAGCAGGAAAGGGGGTAAAAATCGACCCACCAGGTACTATGAACCAGATTTGAATGATGGAGGCTGATATAATTTCAGCCTTGAGTAATGCATTATTAAAGATACCCATGTAACCAAAAAGAAGAGCACACAACTAAGTATTATACAGATAAAAGAAAAACCTTTTCAAGTCCCTTGTCCACCTGAGATGGGATCACTTGTTCTTTTCTTGCTAATACATTTGAGTTCTCGGGATTCTGGTTATTAGACCTTTGTCAGAGACATAACCTGCAAATATCTTCTCCAATTCTGAGGGCTATCTGCTTGCTTTACTTGCTGTTTTCTTGGCTGTGCAGAAGCTTTTTAGTTTGATCAGGTCCCAGTAGAGTATTTTTGATGTTGCTTCAATTGCCTGGGGAGTCTTCCTCATAAAATATTTGCCCAGGCCAATTTCTTCAATTTTCCTTGCACTTTCTTCTAGTATTTTTATAGTTTCATGTCTTAAGTTTAAATCTTTAATCCAGGGAGAGTCTATCTTAGTTAGTGGTGAAAGGTGTGGGTCCAGTTTCAGTCTTCTACAGGTCTCCAGCCAGTTTACCCAGCACCATTTGTTAAATAGGGAATCTTTTCCCGACTGAATGTTTTTAATTGGCTTGTCAAAGATCAAATAATGGTAAGCACCTGGGTTCATCTCTTGGTTCTCTATTATGTTCCATACATCTACCTCTCTATTTTTGTGCCAGTACCATGCTGTTTTGATCACTATCAATTTATAGTATAGTCTGAGGTCTGGTAGTGTGATTCCTCCTGCTTTGTTTTTATTTCTGAGTAATGTTTTGGTTATTTGAGGTTTTTTTTTCCGATTCCATATAAAATGAACTATTTTCTTTTCTAGATCTTTAAAGTATGACAGTGGAGCTTTAAAAGGGATTGCATTAAAATTGTATATTGCTTTGGGTAGTATGGACATTTTAACAATGTTGATTCTTCTCTGAAGAAGATAGGCACAGAACCTACAGACATATGAAAAAATGCTCATCATCCTTAATCATCAGAGAAATGTAAATCAAAACTACTTTGAGATATCATCTAACTCCAGTAAGATTAGCCCACATCACAAAATCCCAAAATCAGAGAAGCTGGTGTGGATGTGGAGAAAAGGGAACAGTTCTACACTGCTGGTGAGAATGAAAACTAATACATTCCTTTTGGAAAGATGTTTGGAGAACACTTAGAGATCTAAAAATAGACCTGCCATTCGATCCTACAATTCCTCTACTAGGTATATATCCAGAAGAATAAAAATCACATTATAACAAAGATATTTGTGCTAGAATGTTTACTGCAGCCCAATTCATAATTGCTAAGTCATGTAAGAAGCCCAAGTGCCCATCGACCCACGAATGGATTAATAAATTGTGGTATATGTACACCATGGAATATTATGCAGCCCTAAAGAAAGATGGAGACTTTATCTTTTACATGTTTACATGGATGGAGCTGGAACATATTCTTCTTAGCAAAGTATCTCAGGAATGGAAGAAAAAATATCCAATGTACTCATCCCTACTATGAAACCAATTTATAGGTTTCTTATGAAAGCTATAACCCAATTATAGTCCAAGAAGGGGACAGGGGAGAGGGAGGGGGAGGATGGATGGATGGAGGGTAATTGGTGGGACCACACCTATGGTGCATCTTACAAGGGTACATGTGAAACTTACTAGGTGTAGAATATAAATGTCTTAACACAATAACTAAGAAAATGCTACGAAGGCTATGTTAGCCAGTTTGATGAACATATTTCAAATTGTGTGTGGAACCAGCACATTGTACCCCATGATTACATTAATGTACACAGCTATTATTTAATTTAAAAAAAAGAAAATTTTAAAAAAGAAAAACCTTTTAGCATATTTCCCAATTAATGCTCTCTTAAATAAAACTAGAAAAAGAAGACAAGATAATTTTTGTAATAATTTAATTGGTCTAATATAGATTCTTAGTATCATAAAAATCCTCAGACATTTTTCTTTGTATTAAGATTAATATCAGTATATTATGAAAAATATCCCCTAGTGTTAGTGATACTTTTTTATCATAGATAAAAGAAGCATGGAAGGTAATTATACATGTTAAAATGATGTTTAATTCCTACTTAAGTCTTTTCATTGTTTTAGCTGTGCTTTCAATATTCTATTTGTGGAAATTTACATGACATAAAAGCAGGAAAGTATTAATTTCTTTGCTTTCTTCCAGGTTCCTACAGGAAACTGGGAAATTGTAGCACTTAGATTCTACAATGCATAGGAGAAAAGACAGGGAAAAGAGAAAGCAGAGAGTGGATGTTACCAAGGAGAAGAGAGTGGAAGTGAGGAAAGGGAAGGAGAGAGACAGCATAGTAACAGTAGCATAGACGTAGGCAGCACATTTCTGAGATTGATCTATGCCATCTACAACAAACCTACAGCTACTATTATACTGGAGAAAAACTAAAAGCCTTTCCACTTAGAACTGGAACCAGACAAGGCTGTTCTCTATCACTGCTACTACTCAATGTAGTGCTGGAAGTTCCAGCTGATACAATCAGGGAAGAGAAGGAAATAAAGGGCATCCAAATGGGGGCAGAAGCTGCCAAACCCTCTTTCTTTTCTGACATTATGATCTTAGACTTAGAGATGCCCACAGACACAATCATAAGACTCCTGAAAGTGATCAAAATATACAGTAATGTCTTAGGATATAAAATCAAAGTCCACAAATCAGTTGCCTTTTTATATGTCAATAACAGCCAAGATGAGAGGCTAATCAAGGACATAATTCCCTTCCCAGTAGCTTCAAAAAAAAAAAAAAAGAGACAGAGAGAGAGAGAGAGAGAGAGAGAAACCTAGGAACATACCTAAGAAAAGAGGTGAAGTAACTCTACAAAGAAAATTACAAAACCCTAAGAAAATAAATAGCAGAAGATACTAACAAATGGAAGATCATATCATGCTCATGACTGGGGAGAATCAGCGTTGTTAAAACATCTATACTTCCCAAAGCAATCTATAGATTTAATGCCATCCCTATTAAAAAACCAACATCAAACTTTCAATATTTGAAAAAAATAATTCTTCATTTTGTATGGAACCAGAAAAAAACCCATATAACCAAGGTGATTCTTTTTTTTTTTTTTTGAGACAGAGCCTCAAGCTGTCCTCCTGGGTAGAGTGCTGTGGCTTCACTACTCACAGCAACCTCCAACTCCTGGGCTTAAGCGAGTCTCCTGCCTCAGCCTCCCAAGTAGCTGGGACCACAGGCGCCCACCACAATGCCTGGCTATTATTTGATTGCTGCCATCATTGTTTTTTGGTGGACCCAGGCTGGATTCGAACCCGCCACCTTAGGTGTATGTGGCTGGTGCCTTAGCTGCTTGAGCCACAGGTGCCGAGCCAACCAAGGCGATTCTTAGTAATAGAAACAAAGCTGGGGGCATCACTCTACCAGACTTTATATTATACTACAAGGCCATAGTGGTCAAAACAGCATGGTACTGGCACAAAAATAGAGATATAAACATTTGGAATCAAATAGAAAATCAGGAAATGAAACCAACAATTTACAACCACCTAATCTTCGATAAACCAAACAAGAACGTCCACTGGGGGAAAGACTCCTAATTCAATAAATGGTGCTGGGAGAACTGGATATCCACATGCAAAAGACTGAAACTGGACCTGTACCTTTCACCATTTATAAAAATTGATTCAAGATGGTTAAAAGATTTAAATCTAAGGTATGAAAACAATAAAAATCCTCAAAGAAAGTGTGAGGAAAACACTTGAATATATCAACCTGGGGAAAGACTTTATGAAGAAGACTTTCGTGGCAATTGCAACAACAAAAATAAATGGAACTTAATTAAACTGAAAGGCTTCTGTACAACTAAGAAAACAACAATCAAAGCAAATAAACAACCTTCAGAATGAGAAAAGATATTTGCATATTATGAATTGGACAAAGGCTTGATAAGTAGGATCTACTAAGAACTCAAATTAAGTAAAAAGACCCGACTATCCCATACATCACTGTGCAAGAGACATGACTAGAAACTTCTCTAAGGAAGAGAGATGAATGGCTAACAACTATATGAAAAAAAATGCTCATTGTCCCTATTATCAGAGAAATGCAAATCAAAACTACCCTAAGATATCACCTAACCCCAGTGAGAGTGGTCCACATCACGAAGTACCAAAGCTGCAAATTCTGGCCCGGATGTGGAGAGAGGGGAACACATTTTTTGCGTTTTTTGTTTTTTTGTTTTTTGGCTGGGGCTGGGTTTGAACCCACCACCTCCAGTATATGGGGCCAATGTCCTACTCCTTTGAGCCACAGGCACCACCTTGAGGGGAACACTTTTACACTGTTTGTGAGACTGCAAACTAATACAGCCTCTTTGGAAAGAAATATGGAAAATTCTCAAAAATCTCAAATTAGATCTACCATTTGACTCCTCAATCTCACCACCAGGCATCTGCCCAGAAGGAAAAATAAATATTTTATTATAAGGACATTTGCACTAGATTGTTTAATGAAGCTCAGTTTACAATTTCCAGGATATGGAAACAACTTGAATGCCCATCAATTCAGGAATGGATTAACAAACTGTGGTACATAAACACCATGGAATACTATTCAGAAGCTGAGAAGAAGTCAGCTAAAAAGAAGCTGACTTCACCTCTTTTGTAACATCCTGGGTGGAGTTGAAACACATTCTTCTTAATAAAGTATCACAAGAATGAAAAACCAAATACCCAATGTACTCAATACTAATATGAAGCCAATAGATGATGCCGTGCATGTCCGCTTAGGAGTAACACTCATTTCAGTTCAAGTTTGAGGGAGGGTCAATGAGAGAGCTGGAGGTGTCCGGGTGCTCTCCCTGAATGGGCATGAGGTCAGGGGATTTGCACACCTTCTGTGTGTGGGACAGAACCACAAGACAAATTCTACCTAACAAAATCAAATATTTTGACCTGGTTGCTTGTGCCCCTACATTAACCTGAAATAATTGACTTAAAAAAAATGCTGTAGTGAAAGGTATAATTTTTTTTTTTTTTTTTTTTTTGGCTAGGGCTAGGTTTGAACCCACCACCTCTGGCATATGGGGCTGGCACCCTACTCCTTTGAGCTGCAGGCGCTGTCCAAAAGGTATAATTTTTAAATAATCCTTTTCCTCAAGAAGGAACCAACCTAATTGTGTCTTTTCCTTCCCTCTCCTCCACAGTCATGTATTGAAATGTTCCATCCCCACAGCAGCACCCAGTCCTGGAACTGGGTGGGACTGCGTGAGTAGAGCTATCATCCTAATGGAAGTTCTCTAAATGTCCAAGTTAAGAGTGTTCCCTGGAAGCCCCCTCTGAGTGTAGAACAGTTACTGTTAATGAAGCTGCTGAGTGTTTCGTGAAATAGAATCACTTCTCTCACTTTCAAACCTGGATTTTATTTAGGTTGCCAAAGAAATCTTAAACTTAGATGCGGTGCCAATTTTTAATTGAAGATTATGTGTTCATTTGATAACCCAACAGAAAATAAACAAATGCAAATATTTTTACTAAAGAACAGTATCACTTTTGAGTTCACATGAATGTTGCTATGTCTCAAATATTTATTTCCACTGTCCAGAGTAATGGGTGGAGAGTAGTTCTGCGTTCATTATTTCTGCTAATTCCATACAAGTAATTAGTATAAGTTTAAATTATGAATTCTGATTTATCTGTATGGGAAACATCCTCCATTTGAGGTAATATGAAGTAATAAATCTTCTGAAGTTAGATTTATCTTACTTTCAAGGATATTGAGAATGTTTTGAAATGCTGTTTTCATTTCAAAACCATCTGCTTAATGTCTTACATATGTATACCATGGAAAATACTAGATACTAGATAAATAAAATAGTTGAATGGGAGGATAAAATTAAATACATTAAGATTTAAGAATAATGAGACAGGATACATCCTAGATGTTATGAGGATATACTATGTATCTGAGGCCCCTTAATGAAGGTGTCAGGATTATGGAGGGCTTCCAAGTGGAGGCTGAAGCATTGTGAGAACTCCAACATGCTGGAGCATGAGTTTTCAGTTGGTGGGGTCAGGTGGAGGTTAGATGTTGAGAGATGAAGTTTGAAAGTTGGGTATGAGCTAGTCTATAAATAACATTATTTGGAACTGTAAGGAGTTTGGAATTTTTCCTGAGTGCTATTCCAGCCACTGAAAGAATTTTGGCAGGGAAAAGAAGTGTCTAAATTTATATTTTGGGTAAATTTATACATCGTACCTTTGGACCATATTTTGAATAACTGAAATTAGAAGGAAGTAAATCAGGAAATGATACATGTTTAATAAGTCAAGACACATAAAACCTGCATAAATCAACAGATTTAAATTATTGATTGAGGGTAGAGAGTAGAGGGTGGAGAGCTAAGAATAACACTTGGGTCCCCAGTTTGGACAACTGACAGATAGCAGTGCCAGTGACTAAGATGTATCATTAATGCACGAGTGTCAGTACATTTGGGGGAAGTCTTTTGAAAGCTATATATGTGTTATTTTGACTGTTCACTGTCCACGCGAAGTACACTTAGGTGGAATATGATGCCTTGACTGGCCATGTGGACGTCATAATCTATTCTAACAAGATTTTGAAGATGATGTTTTAGGTCTCTGTGGATGTCAAATTAGATGCTTGGTCCAATGGTCCACAAAATGCCTGAAAACATTCCCGTCTTTCTCTAATGCATAAGCACTTAAATAAATGGTATATATATATAATCATTTAAAGAAGAACTAAATGAATTGTGATGGCAGATGATGCCATCTCTTTGAGTGTAGAAATTGAGCAAGAAATTGTGACTTAATTCTGTTACTTTCCTTTAACCAGCTGAGTATTTCTTTTTAATTCTGTCAATTGTGGCTGTAGATGTTAGTAGATACCCTTTTTGGCACATTTAAGGGTATTATAGTTTATTAACCATCTTCACAAGTCCTTGTAGGGAACATTCCACCTACTACCCTTCTAACTTCACAGGCCATCGTGCTGACTGAAGGCCACTCACTCTGACTGCTGAGGATCTGTTACTCCAAGATCAGATCATCCCTGTGTCTAGTGAAGGGGTGTATAGTGACCACCTTTCCTGTGATATACAGAGAAGCCACAGTGAATTCTCCAGTAAATGAGGTGTTCCTCTCACTTGTGCATTCCTACTGATGCTGGTGAAACATAGGTGCTTTGGCTTCTCTGGTAGGAATAACCTTTGGGTTGAACCACCAACCTCACATAGTATATACATTTCTTTCTTCCTACTTTCTCCAGCCTTTATGTTCCTTTTTTTTTTTTTTTTTTTTTTTTTTTGCTATTTGTCAAAGCAACTCGGAAAATTCCTCATTGTTAATTAAACACTGTATTTTAATTTTAGTATCTCAGGACTTCACTGACAATGACTTTGCTCAAAACACTAAGAAAGTATTGCATGTCGTGGGGAAAACTTCCCCAAGTGAATAGATTCTTTTTAATCCAATCTTAAACATTCGTTTCCTTGAAGAAGCATCCCCCCAATACACCCCCAGATTACATCTCTGACTCCTGCCAGTGAATGCCAGCTAATCATTTCAATCCTTTCAACCTATAGTCTCTGTCATCTCCCAGGACCTAGACTTGTCTGGATGCCGAGATATTTACCTCGACTATGTAGCTGGGACAAATGATGAGAACAGTCCCTGAGGGGGAAGAGATGTGCTGCCGTGAATGAAGAGTGTTTCTGCAGAAGAATTGGAATAAAACTAGATAATTGCATTTATTACAAAGTGGTAATTTTCCGAAAGAATTATAATTAGAGGTTCCACTATTCTGTTTTTTCTGTAAATAATATGTTGGTAGATATTAGTGAACTTGCTCTTGACATCTGAAGGTCATCTTGACATTACTCTCACAGTTGTTGAACACAGTGTACCACCTGACCTTAAGTTTAACACTGAATTATAATAAAGGTCATATTTTTCCAAACACTTTTCTAATTATGAAAATTATATGGATTTTTGAGTTTGCTTAAAGTAGGTTTTTGGTAAAATGTCTCATTTCAGAATCTTCGGGGATATATCTGAGAAACTTTATATTTTTAATAATAATTAAAAATAAAATAGTAACAAACCTTTAGTTTACCATTGATACTATCTTTTTCTTTCTCTGGTTATATTTCTGACTTAAGTAAAGAATGAAGAAATATTTAACACCAATCATCTCAGGCTCTCGGGAAGTGCTATGAATATCCACCCTCTTCAGTAAGTACACTGCCAAAAAATTCCTGCCACTCAGAGCCCATAGCTCAGTGAGCAGGGCTCCAGCCACATACACTGATGCTGGTGGGTTTGAGCTAGCTCAGGTCTGCTAAGCAACAATGACAACTACAAACAAAAAATAGCCGGGCATTGTGGTGGGCACTGTAGTCTCAGCTACTTGGGAGGCTGAGGCAAGAGAATCACTTAAGCCCAAGAGGTTGAGGTTGCTATGAGCTGTGACGCCACTGCACTCTACCGAGGGTAACATAGTGAGACTCTAAAAAAAAAAAAAATCCTGCTGTTTTTGTTTACTCCCAGCTGAACACAGCCACCATGCAGACTTAATTATAAAAATGACTGATAAATTTTGGTATTTACCAGTTCACATTAGAGGGAGCAGAGTCTGATAAAAGCACTCATCATCAGTGCCTTGGCTCGTGGCTGTGACTTCTCTTTCTCTCTCTGCCTGGCCCCACATGCAATCCATGCCAGGCGACGGCTGCATCCATGTTCTCAGCCACATCAGGTAAATTATGTGTATCCAATGGTCTTAAATTCAAGAGGAAAAGCAAAATTCTGCTTCCAGAATTTCCTCATGATCATGTAGGAGAGACTACAATTACTTTCTCAGTGTAACAAGAAGAACACAGAAGAAATATGTTTAAAAAAAAGTTTCTGACATTGAAAAACAGCTCAGAAGTAAACTCTGGGGAAAGGAAAATGACTAATGTAAATTCTGTGGTCATTCCAGTTCACTGTCTGGAGATTTTCTAGGTTTTAGTGAAGGGCTGGGGACCACAAACACTGTGTGGCAGTCTGGTTGATATCGAAACAGATACTGCAGCTCAGAAAGGTGGAGGAACCTGGACTCTAGAAGACAGAGTAGTCGAGAGGACAGAGTTTCACAGAGCAGTCTTGGAAGATCTGAAGATCGAGTCCCTCAAACCTTAATGGCCACCAGTAAGTAGCAATGAATTCCCAAAATATCAAGGGCTAGAAATAGTTTACATTGCCATTACCCAGAATGGAAAGACCTCATAATGCAGAGGACAGAAGGACGAGTCCTTGAGAGAGTTTGACCTGAGTGGTGGCGGATTGAGACTAAAGTCTCCTTTTGTTTCTGTTCAGAAAGTTTGAAAATTAGACTCAAAATAGTAAACTTCATTGTGTGTGGCTTAACTGTGTGACTGGATAAAAGCAAATAGCTTTCAAGGGAATTCAAGAAAACTCAACACACAATGAACAAAATGTATAATGCTCAGTATTTAATGAAAAATATCCAGGCACAACAGAAAACATAGCCCATAAATAAGAGAGAAACTAATGGACAACAAAGACCCAGAAACACGGGGAAAATGAAATAGTAACAAGGGGCTTCAGTAGCCATCGTAAAGATGCATCACATACTTAAAACCATAGAATAAAACATGACCAGCAAGAGGTGAAAATATGCAGGGTGTCCATAATGAACACCCTCTTTATTTATTTTGGAAATAAAACAACATTTGCAATAAAAATACACTAAATTAATCCATCACATTGAGAAAGCATGCAACAAAATCCTATATAGCTGCTGTGAGCTATGATGCCACGGCACTCTACCCAGGGGGACAGCTTGAGGCTCTGTCTCAAAAAAAAAAAAATCCTATATAGCTGATGGGTCAAAGAAAATAATTGTAAGAGAAACTAGAAAATATTTTATAAGAAGAGTAACATAATGCACCATATTACCATGTTGGGTGTACAACAAAAACTGTACTTGCAAAAATTCTATACAATCATCGCTGAGGGCTGGTCGGAAAGTACCAAGCCAGGTAATTACTCTACTGTCCGTACAACCTGGCTGGATACTTTCTGGACAGCCCTCATACAAAAGAGAAAAAAAGAAAAGGCTTCAAATCCATGATTCAAGTTTTTACTTTAAAGAAGTATAAAAATAATAGAAAATTCAACTGAAATTAGCAAGCAGAAAGAAGGAAATACTAAAAATAAGAAGAACCCCAAATAGAGAACACGCAGAGCTCGAGTCTGTGAGTATATGTGATAGGTGCAAACCTCACTGATCTTGAAAAGAAAGGAAAAATCAGTTAGGGAACAATTCTTCATGTGTCCTCACATTTATGCATAGCTTCTGAGAAAATGCACTAGTCGATTTTGTTCTGGATAATGTTATGAGGATGTTATAAGGAAGACAGAGATGGTATCTCCCTCCAGAGCAACGGGAAGAGTTCTTTGCCACCTGAGATGATAATATCTCTTGAGAGGATTGGGCTCCCTTAGCTGTGACTCAGATCACTGCATGCAGGCCACCTCTTAGCCACTCTGCATCCCCTCATTGAAGTCAGGGGACCCCAAACTAAACATCAGACAGGGAGAAGTCTCCAAAACAAAATGACTTTGATTTGAGAATAGGGCATTGCAATGGGAATGCACATGTCCCAGTAAATTATGTACATGTTTGGGGAGAGAAAGATAAATTTTTTACGATAGGTGAGGAGGAATACAATTGTTCTGAGATAATTATTCTTGGCTGCAAGGATCAATAATACGGGTGCCGTCAGTTCAAGGATACACTCATGTATTTTCTGTGGAAGGTTGTGATGGCCTCTGTCCAAGGTTGCAGTTTGGTTGTCTTTCCTGCTAGTTTTATTCTTGTGCATAAATCAGGTATTGATGTAGGAGAATCCTCTCTTCAGGACCTCCCTTCGGTCTCTGTGCCAAGGTATTTTTAACACAAGTGACTCAGATTTGAGTCTGATAACTGCCACAGAGACAAGGCAGATTGACGGATCACAGAGCCAGTTCTACCCGAGGTATGGCGAGTGAAAGAGAGCTCTGTGTCTGACGCAGGAATTCCTATTCTTCTTCCAGTATTTATGAGCCTGCAGGAGGCCACCTGGCATCAAGAATGAAAGTAGAATATTACTATAGATCATAGAGACATTGAAGTATTATAAGAGGTTATCATGAACAAATTTAGATCGAATATTCAAAAATTCATATGCAATGGAATAAGTTATTGATAGGCAAAGACTACTAAACTTCATTTAAGAAAAACTGCATGTATTAAATTATGTTTATTAAAGGCATTGGATTTTTAAGTAAAACCTTCTGAAAATGAAAAGCTGAGGTTTATGTTGTTTTGCTAGTGAATTAACCTAATATTTAATTAAAAATAAGACAATTTCTATATAAATACCTCTGGAAAACATAAAAGAACAAGACTCTTCCCTACTCACTTAAGGCCAATACCAAAATCAAACCAAATAAAGACATCATCGGCAAGACACCAAAACTGCAGCAGACCAACCTCCTTCATGGTCAAAGATGGGATAATTCCTAACAGAGTGTTACCAAGTAGCATGTATGATTAGTAAGCCATCATAGCGTGGCTTTGTCTCCTGGAATGAAAAGTTACTTAAGCATTTCAAACATAAATGCATGTAATCCAACACAGCAAAATAAAACAGAAAAATCACGATAGGATCACTATATGCAGAAAATTCATGTGTTAAAATTTAACAATTTTAATGGTGAATAACGCTAGAGGAAAATATTAGGAACTTTTAGTTTTATTTAATCAGATTTCTCAAATCTAACCTTACCTCTGGTAAAGACAGTGCTGTTCACTGCCATGCCTGCCCTTTTGTGGACATTTTTAAATGGCTTCATAATGTGTACTCTGAAGCTACTTAAGAAGTGTTTCAGTCAGGACAGACCAAATTATGCTACGGTAATTCTCAAGCTCAAAACCTCATTGACTTAAATTGACAATATTCAATTCTTGCTCAACTTATATGTCTATCATCAGCCATTGTTGAAGTCTCTGATGATTATCTTTGCTTAGGTTGATTCCAACAATTCCAACAAAATTGATGGAATACCTCACAATTCAAATATTAACTATAATCATGCCAGAGAAAAAGGCGGCACTCTGGAGGAAGCGTTGAAATTGAACGTGGTCCCACGAATAACATAGACAACTCTTCATCACATCTGTTGGCCCAGAGCTGGTCACATAGCCCCGCCCAAAGACCAGCGGGTGAGGAAGGAAATCTCTGGAGGAAGGAAGGTCCCTGAAAACCTTACTGACTACTCTCATGGCTGTTACTGTGCTCTTCCCGATGACCAGTTAGACACATTCAGGGTATTATCTTACACAACAGAACACACCAAATAATCTGTTTTCAAAAGTTGCAATTATAAACTGGTAAATACCTAGAAAACAAATAGTATTGGGGGTTATATTTATTATTTTGAAATATTCCAAGTTTAGTATCTAATTCCTAATGATGTACTTACATTGATTTAAAAATGCCCCATCTCACCATTGATACAGTATTTTAAATTATACAAATAAGTATTTATGACTTCATGAATTTCTTAAGAGGAGAAACTAGGAACTAAATTAACATAAGCTAATAATGGTGATATTTTAATTCTATGTTAAATAGTTAATATTCATACATATGTGCATGTATATATACATATGCTATGCATGTTAACAAAGTAAGTTTCCTTTGATTTTTTTCCATTACCTACTTCAAATAATCATAACATTAGGGTAATTTTTAGTATATACTAAAATTATGGATAGACGTAGTCACAAATTTAACTGCAATAATTTTCTATTTATAGCTTGTATTTACATATGCATTTATCACATCCAAATTTATCAGAATGATTCGTCGTAGTTCGCATAAATATTTTGCACTATGACATTGCCGTGGCAGTCAGCACCATTTACAATTGGCAAACGTAACACATATTTTTCATGGTTTATTTATTTTCAGTCAAGTTTATATATGAAAAGTATTTGCCTATGCAAAATACATCGACTCTTTGTACTGTGTCATCATCAATTTATTTTGGTCTTTTACATGTGCATCCTTATGTATATATGTCATAAATTAGGTTTCTTTATTATACTATTAATACTATTATCAGATGTAAGATGTTTTCAGTTAATTTCCAAACTCTGTATGCTGTTTGCCTGAATGGTGACATTTTATACACACACACCTACATACATATATACTGGGTGGCCACACAGTCAATGTGCATTTTAAAATAGACAATTATCTTAAATTGCGCATGAATTGTATGGCTATCTTGTCTACTCTCCCAATCCCCACATACACATCATCAAGAATAAAAGAGAAACCAGTGAAAAGAGGATTAGGAAAAAAGAGCAGGTAAAAGAGGTCATGTAAGGACCAATTAAAAGAAGAAGGTAATATATATTTATATTATGTCTCCTTATCAAATGATTTAAAAAATTAATATAAGTAAAACTTCAAAAATTAACATTATATAATTAAGCTATGTGATACAATTTGGCTTTAAATTTTGTATATGCAATTGAAATATTATATACATTTTTAATTATTTTTGCTATCATGAACATGATTTAAGGAAATTGTATGCCCAAAAGTTTCTCACGTGATCTTAATTATGGACAGAATGGCAGGACAGCAGCACAAGGTAATTGTAGGAAGTACTCTAAAATAAAATCAATCTTCTATCTAAAAAAGTGATGTTAATATTTTAGACAGAGTGTAAAGTATTAGATAGAAAGAATTTTAATGTTGTATTACTTCTTTATCTCCTTTCAGTAATGTATATAATTTTTTTATTAACTATACACTCAAATGCTTATAATTACTGGAAACAGGGGACATCATTATTTCTAGATGCTACTTTTTTGAGCCACAGAACTATGAAGTTTACTCAAGTCATGAAGAAACAATAAATCAACAAATATATTGTTCAAAAATTATACCTATACCTGTTTAAATACATGTCATGGTATTTAAAATCTGACATGACTATTTACATGTTTCAATTATTTTAAAAATACGTTCATTTGTGGGGCCAGTGAAGAGATGGAGATAATCTATTATGATTAAGACATGTTTGAGATACTTATGTTTGAGAGAATCTAACATGTTTACAAATATTAAATATATTTATTGGTCCTTACATTTT
This sequence comes from Otolemur garnettii, assembly GCF_000181295.1. NCBI lineage: Eukaryota > Metazoa > Chordata > Mammalia > Primates > Galagidae > Otolemur > Otolemur garnettii. The sequence goes on along the minus strand of NW_003852425.1, from coordinate 13,575,911 downwards.
CATATGGTGTTCATAGTTTATACAAATTTTGCATACAGTCCAACAATGAAAAGTGAAAACTGCTTAGATTACAAAACCACTGTCTCCCTGTGTTCAATGTCAACTTCTTACCCAGGCTGAGGAGACAACTCTTTAATATTCCCTGCTTTTCACCTGGTGGAATCTGCATGGGGACAAGTTCGTATCACAGAATGTGCCCAGTAAATGCCCCTCTGTTGTAAATGCTGAGGATGTTATACAGACACAGTACGTTCCTTTTAGTATCCCCTTCACTCCTTATTCTCCCAGGAGTTAATATTTTTTAGCTTTTCCATTGGTAGATGTTGTCATTTACACAATTATAAATATGTTTACGGACGTGAGCGTGCCTCTCTGTGTGTGCGTGTGTGCACTAGCGGGCTATGTATCTGTAACTGAGTCTCGACCTTTTGAAAATTGGAAGCAGATTCAAATGTTAGTAATGAAGGAACTCATATGGAGCTTTAAAAATTTCAATGTCAAGCAAACAAAATATGTGATTGAATAGAAAAAGGGAACTTTATTAAAAAAAATCTTTCTTTTTCTGGAATAAGTTGAATCCTTGCAGTTCACCCCTGCTGTCTAGCATCTGGGAGGAGACCATAATCTCTTTTCTTATTTTTCCATTGAAACTGAATGCAGTTTTTATACACATTAAGGGGAAAAGATGAGCAATGTCAAGAAGGCATTTTAGCATTTTCATTCAAGTAAGTTGTAAACAAACAGTGAAAGATGTTTACCCTGGATATAATCTTCATTAGTTTTACCACCACATTTCCCTGAAGAATGAGAATTTTTCCCTGAAAGAAGATGTAACAGGACACTACCACATGCTAGGTTAGAAACTTAAAAAAAAAAAAATCATTAAGTTGAATAAAAAATACTAATTAATACATTTTCTTTTAAAAAGAATTGGAGATGCACATCTCAAGAATGATAAAAATGAGTTAGGATTAACAATTAATTATCATTTTTCAGACTAGACTAGAAATAAAAGTTATGTTTATTGTACAGTCAAATGTAAATTAGCCCTGCTCCCCGCCCATACTGACCAGAGATTAAATCCATGTTGTGTGACTTAACTACAGAAGAAATGCAGATTCTGGGGACGTGCTTTCATTGAGAGTATAAACATATATGATTCACATCAGATATGCCTTCATTTTTATTGATGGAAAATCGATGGGAAAATAGTAGCTTTGTCAAATTAGTGAGTAAACTAGACCATTACATCAAATAGATTTTGCTCATTTACTCTGACAAGTATAGCAGTTTAAATTATTTATAGTTCCACTCTGAATGTATTTAGTAAATGCCCTATAATGCACTTTTTGAATCCAGTAGAGTCATAGTAACTTCTTCATTAATTCTGTTTATAAATTACAATCCTTGCAAAAGCCCCTGAGCATGCAATTAATAAATTTATTTAAATATTTATAAATTCAGAAGATACCATGTTTTATACTTAGATAAATTTAGCTAACATATATATTCTTTTTGTTGGTTCAAAAGAAAAATAATGTATTAGAAGGGAGGATTATGAAAATTCAGAGAATACCTTGGAAGTTCTCCCAGTTGTGGTAGAAGTTAGTCATGCTTGCTAAAGCTTTCTTATCTTCCTTTACGAAAGACGTGGTGATACATGTCCTAAAACATTAACACCATAATCAATACTTCGTCGACTTCTGGAAAGAATTATTTCTAATTATAGCAAGCCTAACAAATGACCTCACATTACTGTGCATGAGTGTAACAGTGAGCAACATTTATTGAGATCTACTCAGCCATCTAGGAAGGAGACTGCTGACAAGCTTCTCAAGAGCCGCAGCCCTAACGTAACAGTGTGTTTAAGAAAATCTGTCTTAAGTCTGCTTATACCCCAAAGGAAACGCAGAAAGGAAACCTCTTGAATACTCTGTTATTTAATTTCCTTGCACTCTTCTCAACATCCCTCCTGTCCTGTGCAGTCAGAGGATTCCAAGTGGCATTGGCGCAGGAGGGAGCCTGAGACAGCAGGCAAGGGACAGTGAAGCACATCTGAAGGTTCAACTCACCAGACAGTGGCTGCAGAGAGACTGGGATAACCCACCAGACAGTGGCTGTGGGGAGACTGGGATAACCCACCAGACAGTGGCTGTGGGGAGACTGGGATGACCCACCAGACAGTGGCTGCCGGGAGACTGGGATGACCCACCAGACAGTGGCTGGGGGAGACTGGGATGACCCACCAGACAGTGGCTGAGGGGAGACTGGGATGACCCACCAGACAGTGGCTGCCGGGAGACTGGGATAACCCACCAGACAGTGGCTGGGGAAGGCTGGGGGGAGACTGGGATGACCCACCAGGCAGTGGCTGTGGGGAGACTGGGATAAC
>NW_003852425.1:13535699-13573423 GCF_000181295.1 Otolemur garnettii | reverse complement strand
CTGGGGAAGGCTGGGGGGAGACTGGGATGACCCACCAGGCAGTGGCTGTGGGGAGACTGGGATAACTCACCAGACAGTGACTGCAGAGAGACTGGAATAACCCACCAGACAGTGGCTGGGGGAGACTGGGATAACCCACCAGACAGTGGCTGCAGAGAGACTGGGATGACCCACCAGACAGTGGCTGGGGGGAGACTGGGATAATCCACCAGACAGTGGCTGGAGGAGACTAGGATTGGTGCACCCTACCAGTTTCTGGATTCTCAGAAATCATTTCTATAAAAGTAAAAATTATAAACCATTTATTCTTTGAAAATAGTTTAGCTACTTTGCTCACAGAGGGCCACACGACAAAACTAGATATAATTTACACCCAGTTTAGTGACGGGAACAGCTAAACCACCAACATTCTGACATGGGCTCTGCACAGAGAATCTCCCTTGCAGAATCAGGTGAACAGTGAGAAGCAAATAACTGATGTAGATTCAGTGTACTCTTCCTTAATCATCAAGTCCAGGTAAAGTTTCCCTCATTTTTATTATTTTAAAAACATTATACAACCCTCAGGTCTTACTTTAAAAATGTAAAATATAAACATTATTTTTCAAATAAGATGACAACTGCTGATGTTTCAAATAGGTCTTGTAAACCATTAGGAAATGCTTTTAAGTGCATCTCAGGAAAGGTTAACTTTTCCAGTGGAATTAGAGCCAGGATTGTATACTGCAAAGAATAAATCATTTGGTGTCAGGCAGGCACGAGTTAAAATTGGAGCCCTGACACTAATTCAGAGGAGTACCTGTGGACAAGATATTTTAGCTCTCTGAGCTTGATTTTCCTCATTTATGAAGTGGAGATAAAAATAACTACCTGATAGGCGTGACTTCTATGTAGATGAAAGGGCCACTATAACAAAAATAATATAATTTAAAAAGCTAATAGAGAACCTGACATAAAAGAAAATCCCAATATAGTTTTTTAATATATATCATTTTTCTTTTGCATTGATTATTTCAATATATTATATGTAGAGCTACTTGACAACATTTGCCAAGGCTCACTCTTTCTGCATGTGAGTACATATATGTTACATTACGTGTGTGTATATATAGTCACTGCCTTTGCTGATCTTTGCAGGGAGAAGAAAAACTAACTAGCTTTCAAAAGTAGTAGGTGAAGCTCAGGAATTTAAAGAATGAGGAAGTTTTAAGAATAGAGACTGTTCCTGAGTCTTCTCTGTGGTCGCTCATCTTTCATAGCCGTGTTTTAGCAGGTAAAGAGACTGTTTAAGGATTTATTAAAGTTTATTTGTGATCCCTCCCCTTGAGAGGTAAAGAAACACGCCAACATCGGCTCATGTTCTCCATTCTTAGAAAGAGGCTAAATAGTTACAGGATTTACAATCAGCTCAATTTTTTAGTCTCAATCGTTTTATTTCCAGTTGCAAAAGAGTTAGGTAATAACCGAATAGATAAATAATAAAATAACCAAATAGATCTATAATAAAATTATAGATTTTTGTTAACTATAGTTTTAAAATACAAAGACATTAATTTTTTCTTGACTATAATCTTCCTTTCTGGAAATAAAGTGAGATACGCCTCTTTGACCTATACCTGGCCTGTATGTGGAGCAAACGTTACAGATCGTTTCGGTTCTTTAGCTGTGAGAAGCAGTGGGTGGCCGCAGTTGGTGCCATCCAGGAACATTAGTGGGGCGTGATCCATCAGCCCGTGTCTCTTTCCTTCCATCTCATGATACTGTAATTCTTTCATTTGACAGTCATTTGATGAAAAATGGAAATAAAACTTTGTGAATCAGGAGCTTGTCCAGTAGTAATCCTTAACAGGAAGAGGGGAATTTCTAAGGGTGAATTATCCCTAGATTCTAGTAGGTTCTCTGGACCCTTACCCGAAATCGCCTGCCTGGTGTAAAGCGCTGATTACATCTGCACTTGCACCTGGGCAGTGAGAGGGGCTGTGCTGAGAGTGGGGGAGAGCTAGGGAAGGGTGGAATGGGAAGAGGACGGATGGGGGCCGACAGAGACAGAGTGAAAATGTGTGCGGAACACACAGTTAGAAGCTGGGGGCAGTGAGAGGGGCTGTGCTGAGAGTGGGGGAGAGCTAGGGAAGGGTGGAATGGGAAGAGGAGGAATGGGGGCCGACAGAGTGAAAATGTGTGCGGAACACACAGTTAGAAGCTGGGGGAGTGAGCGGAGCCAAGTGAAGTCAAATCAGTCTTAGGATCAGCAGGTAGGACGGCAGAGACTGCTGCTTCCCTGAACAGCCTGAGCCCAAAAAGACAACCAGAAAGAAAACTATAAAAAGAGAAATACAGAGAATCTCGGCTAAAGTTGGGGTTGTTACCTTGAAAAGGAAAAATGATAACCACTTTTAGAACTTCCCTCATATAGAACAAAGTGACAGTAAGGCTGGACGCCCGTAACAGAAAGAAATGGACTATTGATCCAGTTCTGTGAGCCTCTGAACGGGAGGATTAGATCACCACGCCGACGACTGGGAGGACGGCTCTCCTGGACGCCCAGCCCGCGGTGTGGATACTGGGTACTGGAACAGCAAGATGAAGAAATTGATGTCTGTGGACAGAGAATGAATAGAAGAAAGGAATGCATAATGTCGAGTTCGGGCTATTAATGTATATCGTATGTGGGGCCAAATGCCTGCTCGCTGGGAAACTGACTGTAAAAAGCATGCACATGGGTAAATTTTCTTACTTCATGGTACAAACTATTGCATCAACTTCCTGAGCCTAGTTCATACATATGATTTAACACATAACAGAAGATTAATTTCCGGGGACAATTCTGAGTGAATTTCATTTCTTGGCAGAAAATGAACCCTAAGCCAGAGGATGAGAAACCTGATACTGGTGTCTGTTTAGAGTCGCTCTTGGAATTGCCATTGCATAATGTACATTTTCAGCTGGAGGCTCCATTATTTCCACCTCAACTGTTTACCTCTTAGTTCTATTTCTATACAACCACTCTGTGTTAGGAAAATCTTCATAGTGTAAGTCATTAGTCATTCTGACCCCTGACAAGTATACCCATTACCCTAAAGTAAGCAAAAATAATACATCATACGAGACAAATTCCAATTTAAACTAGCTGAAAGAACTCCTATGATAGTTCTGTTAACCTGCAGACGTTTACATCAGCTATGCACTTTTGTTAGGTGGGAATATAAACCGTAGTGTTTGAAAGAAATAGCCATTTAGAACAGATCAATGGAGAGTGAGTTTGCAGACAGACATTGATCGTTTACCTTAGTGTTGAAAGCCACAATAGTTTCCCATTAATTTTAAGCATTGTGGTATACATATGCTATTTTCAGTAAAAAGGATATAATTATTTTTTAAACTTGTTTCATTAAAGTTCTAGTGGGAAAGATTCATTCTCTTGAAAATTAAATGTTTGCAGGACATTAATAACTCTATTATGTACACAGAACATAGCCAATTACTATATTTTAGTATGTTTACCATACATGAAAGGCCCTCTCTTTGCATAATTAGCTCCTCCTGAGCTCATGAAAATTATGACCATCTTAGCCTTTGCAACTCAAGTTTACATGAGAGCTAATTTACAACAGAAAACTAATTATTTTACAGAAAAGATTATTGCTAAGCATTTAGAAATATATATATTTAACTTGGTCATCGGAAAAGATACTTCAAAATCACTTTAAAAGCAAACTTTTTTTTCCAATTGTCAAATACATTAACAGAGTTAAATATTTCTGTAATGCATTTCAACAAGGCCTGGAAGATTCCTCAGTCACCTTCTCTGAAGGAATATGTCTGTCAGAACAGTAGGAAGGCCCACCAGTCGGACACTCTCTACCAAGATGTGTTAAGGAAACCAAGACAACATAGTTCTTTTTTAACAGGTTCTGATTCAGGAGAAGTGGTTCATAGCGTGCCCAAGCTTGTGGGCTCCGTGGCTGTTGAGCACTGAATATGCCCCCCCCCTTTTTTTTTACCTCAATACACCTTTATAACATTTCCCACATTATATTATGTTTTGCACTGATTCTATTTTAGGATGACTGCTTCTCTACAGTGTTTTGGGGAAGAGACTTTATAAGGAGCATGAAATGTGTTTTCTGCAGGGAAGTATTCCTGCTAATATGATATAATCACTATTTTAAGTAAAGTATATTCTTTTACTAAATGTCTCTTTTCCCCTTTTCTTTTATCTCGTGCAGGGTTTTCTCTCTCCTCTCTGCCTTAGCTCATCTTATGCCCTCTGTCCTTCTCATTCCTCCCGCTCATTTTAAAAAGTGAACTGGACAGCATATTTATACAGCTTTCCATGACGTCTATGATTTTGTTACCAAATGTCTGAGGCTCTAATGTTCTTCCTTTCCTATTTTGTTAAGTGGATGGAGGTGTGAGGATATTCATGTTGATTGTAGTTACAGACATAATTAGTCTTCAATTTTTGATGCCAAGATAAAGAACTTTACCAAGGAGCTTTCACTGTATTAACTCACAGACTGGTGCCAGAGGAAACGTGAGCACTCCACTGGGTCCCTGTTCCGAGGGTACGGAGCTCCTATTGCTTGATGGGAAACATGAGGTAATCAAGACTCTATTTCCACTGACAAGGTTGGCATTTGGAACCTAATTAGGAAACAGCCAAATAGAATTAACTTTTATAGAGTTGCACAAAGGCCTGCAGTTTCAGTGGCTTATAATATCCCCTTGCTAGTCCTGACTCCTCCTGGAAGCCCAGTGAGGCCCTTCTCAGGACCTTCTCAGACTCAGCCTTGTAAGGCTGATCCAATTTCCTGTTTATAGAAATTATGTTGAGTCCAGAGTTTATGCCTCAGCTCTGCTTTTCTCATTGACGAATGTGTGTGTTACAGTTTTCGAGAAGTAGACTGTGCTTCCTATTCATGGTCCAGCCCTCTAAGAGCCCTCTCCTGACTCGATTAGAAGTTAGTTTATGAGAAATATTTCTTATGTTGAGTTGGAAGAAATTCTGAATGATGGTTTTTACTATTTGCTGTGTTAAAGAATCTGATTAAAGCTACTTGTTCTCTTCTCAGAAGAAAAATCACATAAGAGTGTGTGTGATAATGTTGGTTGTGATTTCATGATTGCCCAGAGACCATTTTTGGCCTAGCAACATGTAGCTTGGATTAAGCCTACCATCTCCCACATAGTCACAATTCTGTTTTCTATGGGAAGTAAATACTTGGCTTTGTACCCAGCTAGATCCCCTTCTCTACCACCTGTTTTTTGAAACTGAGCCTAAAATTCTTAGTGTGAAGAGGAAATTTTGATTTTTAACAGCCCAGAAGGTAAAATTCAGAACTATATTTTACAACTTCTTTATACCCAAAACCTATATCACAGATTTCAGAGCTGTTGCTCATTAGTCCCTGGGGACAGGGAGTATCAGGAGCACATTGGTTAAAGAAGTCTGCTGTCATACGGCATCTATGCTGAGCCTGTCTACATTTCTGCCTATAATACAAGAGACTAGAAAGTTAGAACTTTTTGCAAATAAGGTGGTATATTTTGTTTTGCTTGTACTATTGAAATGCTGTGGCCAGGTATTTGAAAGACAAGAATGAAGTGTAGATCATTTTCCTTCTGGTGTGGTTTCTGGTGAGCCAGAAGAGACAGGACAGGGTGCAGCAGGAGGCACCGACATTCCCGTACCTGGAGACAGGTGTGAGAGATGCAGCGTGGACACGGGAGGCAGGAGCTGCCGCAGCTTCCTGATCCCTTCATCAGAACCACAAGAAAACAACCTTGCAACAAACAGAATATGATCCACCACGATTTTACTTGTCTTTTCATAATTTACAAGCATTTATCTCTTAATTTTCTTTTCCTAGAGTGATTTCTGTTTCTACTTTGCCTCCTAAACTGAACCTTGACTGATAGAGGATTTGACAATAACTTTATCTGTCTACCTGCCTATCTATTGCCTACCCCGTGCCCCATCAGCTTACCATCCACCTAGCTGCACAAGCTAGAAATGCAGCAGTCACGTACCCTTTCCTTTTCATCACCATCTTCATCCATGTGAACCAAATACTACTATGTTCATCTCCTTGCCGTCCTTAATATTCATGGTGTGCCTTACAGCATGCCACTGGTGTACTCTTTACCACTGTGGACGCTGCTGGTGCGGGATTTAACCACGGTGGACACCGCTGGTGCAGGATTTCACCACTGTGGATATCGCTGGTGCGGGATTTCACCACGGTGGACATCACTGGTGCGGGATTTCATCACTGTAGATATCGCTGGTGCAGGATTTCACCACTGTGGACGCCACTGATGTAGTCTTCACCACTGTGGACACCGCTGGTGCAGGGTTTCACCACTGTGGACACCGCTGGTGTAGTCTTCACCACTGTGGACATCGCTGGTGCAGGATTTCACCACTGTGGACACCGCTGGTGTAGTCTTCACCACTGTGGACACTGCTGGTGCAGGATTTCACCACTGTGGACACTGCTGGTGTGGGATTTCACCACTGTGGATATCACTGGTGCAGGATTTCACCACTGTGGACGCCGCTGGTGCAGGATTTCACCACTGTGGACACTGTTGTTGCAGGATTTCACCACTATGGATGGAGTTAATTCTATTCTTGCCATTTTTCTCTTTTTGTTGCAACAAGATAGTTTTTAGAAGTTCCTGAAGTTACAGTGGAAGTTACAGTTCCATGAAGTTCTGTGGAAAAATCCACTAATAAAGAGAAAAAACAAAACAAAACAAAACATTCCTTAAATAAAAAGTTTCAGAATAGAATCTCCTTTACCTTACTTCCCTGAATTGGGCATTATACCTGCTTATGAAGTTACACCACCCATGAGGATGGGATGTGATGAGTGGTTTAAATTAAACAAGTCAATCCTTTAAAAAAAAATGGCAGGACAAATATAAACCACACCTGGCATGAGAGGTATTTTTAAAAATAGTTAATGAGGCAAAAATTTCCAAAGTATCTATTTCCTCCAGTCCACTCGTTACCCCAGTGACATTTCTACCTCAGTGCAGACACGAACATGTCACTCATTTCTTAAATCCTGTCAATATCTTCACTTTTTTAAGGCTTACGTCCAAGTATCTTAGCAAAGCTAACTCTTCACTACTTATTATTTTACATATGATTATAAATTATATATTGATGACATCAGTTAAAATATCTACCACTTTATAGCTTTTACTACACTTGCCTGAAAGAAGGTTAAATATTGCAAATCATAATCACAGTAACCTTTTGTGAAATATTCTTATTTTTTGTCTTCACTTGAGGAAAGAGGCTTATGACCTTTCCACTATACTCTTCTGCTCAACAATTATTTGGTTCTCCCCAGACCAGTGTCTAGAAATGGATATACCTAATAAATAATCTTGTTCTTTTCTTTATATTTACTGTGAGAAAATAAGTACACAGATGTCATTTCACTTGTAATATAGCCTAATAAGCTAGTCCAAGCAAAGCATGATTGGACCATGAAAACTAATAAGCTAGTCCAAGCAAAGCATGATAAGACCATGAAAACATTGGAGGATATGAACAAAGTATATATTTGAAAAAATATATATAAATAACACTAAGTAGTCTACATGTTTATTAGAAGTTTAATAAAAATAAAGGAGGCACCACAAGTATAGTTTCCAACACCACATCACCCTTTGTATTTAATGCTTTACTTTAAACAGTTGTAATGGCAACTTAAAGTTGACAAACTATGCATTAATATAGTCTCAGAGCCAAAATATTAATTCTATAGATGAAGACATTCATCAATTCATACAATTATTTTTACTGAGCATCCTTCTTGGGCTGTTTATAAATATTTCTGTAGTATGAAGTGTCCCTTCAGAAATACGGATGTGGCCAACATGGCAATGTTGAGAGATAAGGCCTGTCAGATACATAGACAAAGAGGGCTGCTCTTCCGCTAGTAGGGTTAGGTCTTTATATTGACAAAGAGGCTTCCTGAGCACTTGGCTAACTAGTCTGTTTACCTTTCCACCTCCTCCTATGTCAGGTCACAGCAAGAAGGCCTTCTCCAAGTTCAGGCACCTACCTTGACCTTAGACTTTCAGCCTAGAGAATTATGGAAAATTAATTTTTGTTTCTTTTTATAAATTATCCAGTGTCAGGTATTCTGTTCCAGAAGCAGAGAGTAAGACAAACATATTTCTGAAGTGTATCTACAGGAATTCATTGTGTTATGAGGTGCATGAATTGATGTGGTATATGCTTTAGGATTAAAATCTAACAGAAGGCAGTCTTTCTTCAGATCATTGTAAAATAACATATTCTTGAATTTGGGTCAGATACAATTTTGAATTTATTTTAGAATATTCTTTGTTACTCTAGTAATGTGAAAATATCTAGTTATTTCTCTTCTGGCTATTTGATGTTACACTTGAATGTTGCACTTTTCCTGAACTTATATTTTTCCGTACTTTCCTAAATAAGATGAAAGGAATACATAAGGTTTTTCCTCAAAGGTAGTATATTCATGATTTCCAACTTCAGCATCCCAGATATTCCCATACCAGAAGGCATTATGACGCTTGTTCAAGCTAAGTTCCCGAAATGATTGTGCAGGCAGAATGGGGACTGAAGCCTCCATTTTTGGCAAGGGAAAAACACCCCCAGGAAAAGGGGAAAATAAAAAAGTAAGCTAAACAAGGTAGAACAAAGGAAAGTCAGCTAGTTTACCTTTAGAACAGCTGCTGCTAAATTTCTTATTTGAGCAAGTTTCCTGTTTTTCCTAGAAGCCTGGCCTATAGGGGATACAGCTTGCAATCAACCCTGCTGGGTCTGTAAACAATCTGAAGAAATAATAGACACAGAGAATGCTGTGTGCAAGGCCTGGCAAGAAACATTAACTAGGTCACTTCCTGTCCAGTTAACAGTCAAAGCAAATGCCCATTGTGGAGATTTGTATTTGGCTGGGGCAGAGATCAGTGGAACAGCTTGAGCCCTGAAGTATGGAGAGGAGAGCTCACATCCCTCATGCAGAAGACCCTCTGTGGTGGTGATAACAGGAAAATTCCTCTCTCCCACCAATTCTTCAGAGGAGATTGATGTCAATGACATTTTACTCTGCAGTGAACTAACGGAGAGTAACACCTCCCTAGGAATCTGCGTATGACTGCAGACAGGAAGCAGCCACCACACAAGGCTCAGGTTCCAGATGTCTCAAGGCTACTCAGACCCTTAAGGTTAATGTTGATAGAAACAATAGAAGCTGATATGCTCACTCAGAGAAACTGCTGGTGTGTTTGTTCCTTTCCTCAGCTTAACCTCTGGGCTAATGAGCAAGTAGCCCTTAAATAAAAGCTGAGTATAACTGACACTCAGATTCACCATCAGAACCCCACAAACAGGAAGGAGGTGGTCCCCTGTGCTCCTTTGAAAATTGTGTTCTGTGTTTTTTGTATCTTATTGTTTCTAACTTTATATTTCTTCAGTGGGTTGATGCCAGATCCACAGGTCTTAACAGACCCTGCCTGCTGGGCGGGACCCGGGCAGACCATGTTCCCTTATTTGTAAAATCATTAATCACTTAGGGGAACAAATTTCTCAGGCAATAAGGAATAAAATATGCATATCATGTTTCATTTAATTTCTTCAATATCACGTTAAATCTTGTTTACAAATATTCGTCCTTTTTTGGCTCATGTTGCATAGCTTAATGCCAATTTAGGAAAAAACTGTGAGTAATCATAATCATACCTTTTGGCATACTAAATAGCAATTGGAATATATAGAGGGAAATGGCATAAGAATAAATTTCCATTTTATTACAATTATCTCTATGCTTCCTTTTAAGGTTAATAACCCATTTGTTTTCTGTGAAATTTTGAAAATATATCAAACAGCCTAATTACTATGAATTTAAGTCATGATACTAGTGGTGATATGAAATGATTCTTGCAGTAATATTTCCTATACATGTGCATAAAATTACAAAATTCAGAACTAAGGAACATGAAATAATTTAAATAAATACAAAATTAAGGATAAAAGGATAGTTCAAGGGTAATGTCCAAATCTATTTCTCTGATCTTAAGCCTTAATATTTTCTCTGACACCCTATGATATATAAATATAGCAAAAAGTTTTGCTGTTTTATATCATCCCAATGTATACTAAACTATCTTTATAACAATTTTTAATATGAAATCTCCTTTAGAAATAGGGGCAAAATTTCCCTCTGGAGCATGGGGAGGACATGTTTCCTGTCCACTCTAAAAGCTTTGGGATCACACAGTTCCCCTCCTGTGCATTATACAATAGATGTGTGAGGGTCCCATGTCCCTCCTTGGGTTACCCTGTGAAAACTGGAGCTTGAGAAAGGTACCCATGAAAAAACACTATTGTTCTGTCTATTATACTGCTGAAAATAATATAGATTTTTGTCTCTGATTAAGGTGGTAATATTTTTCCTGCATCCATGAAATGTGGCAGGCTAATTTGTTAGCTTTCAAGTAGGGTGATATATGTATTTCAGAGTCTCCAGAGTTTCTGATAAGCCATTTTGATAATTTTATACACACACACATACAAAAATACATGTAGAAGAGAAATAATAATGGGGTAGCTGTTCAATAGTGTATGTAATGCTTCCTCTCCTTTAAGATAATCTGATTTGCATTTCTCTGATGATTAAGGATGGTGAGCATTTTTTCATATATCTATAGGCCATGCACCTATCTTCTTTAGAGAAATTTCTTTTCAAGTCCCTTGCCCAGCCTGAGATGGGATCACTTGTTCTTTTGTTGCTGATACAATTGAGTTCTCTATGGATTCTGGTTATTAAACCTTTATCACAGACATAACCTGCAAATATCTTTTCCCATTCTGAGGGCTGTTTGTTTGCTTTACTTACTGTGTTCTTGGCTATGCAGGAGCTTTTTAGTTTGATCAGGTCCATCAATCCACGAATGGATCAATAAATTGTGGTATATGTACACCATGGAATACTATGCAGCCATAAAGAAAGATGGAGACTTTACCTCCTTCATGTTTACATGGATGGAGCTGGAAAATGTTCTTCTTAGCAAAGTATCTCAAGAATGGAAGAAAAATTATCCAATGTACACAGCCCTATTATGAAACTAATTTATAGCTTTTGTATGAAAGCTATAACCTAATTATAGCCTAAGAATATGGGGATGGGGGAGGGGGAGGAAAGGGGATAAGGTGGATGGGTGGAGGGAGGGTGATTTGAGGGATCACATCTATGGTTTATCTTACAAAGATACAAGTGAATCTTTCTAAAAGTAGAATATAAATGTCTTAACACAATAAAAAAAAATTATCCTCAGGAGAAAAACAGTTCTGAGAGCACCACTTTTATATAAGTGAACAGTATAAAAATTATGAGGAAAAATGAGGAACTGAAATTCTCCATGGAATTTAAAAAAACAAAAGATAATCTGAATAAAATGTTAAATTATTAACTTGAATGTTGGGCAAATATAAATATTTGTTATTTTATTTTCTATACTTTTGCATATATTAATAACATTTCATAATAAAAATAAGGAAATATGATTAAAACCCACATCATTATTGAATTCCATGGTTGAACAGATAGTTCAGTTGCATTAACTCATTACTTTGTTCTGTTAAGCCCTTCCAAGGAGTTATCAAACTTACAATGAAACAACTAGAATTATAAACTTATCTTTTTTTTTTCCTGGGGAAGTCCATCTTATCTTAGGCAGCACTCATCATTGGAAAGATCTTTCTTAATCTACCCTTAACTCTCACTTACAGCTCTCATCTGTTAGACTTGATTTTATTCCTGGGTTTATATTCATTTTTTCTTTTTTTTTGAGACAGAGTCTCACTATGTTGCCCTCCTGTGGAGTCACAGCTCACAGCAACCTCAAACTCTTGGGCTTAAGCAATTCTCTTGCCTCAGCCTCCCAAGTAGTTGTAGCTGTTGAAAATAGTCAACATTTTTTAAATCATTTTTTTTTTTTTTACAGCTGTGATACTGTGTACAGACACAAACACATACGTACACAGAGTATTGGAAGTCAGAGAATGTCATTTAAAGTGGAAATTTTGCCACTTGGTAATTGTGCAATGTTGCCTAAAGATCAGAACTCTGATGACCCTGTTTGCTTCAATTATAATACTGGGATAACAATTCCTGCCCTTCAGACTGTTGGGGTTGCTTTGAGTATTAATTGAGTTCATCTGTAGGAAGACTCCTTGTGAGTGTTGAGGTGAAATATGATGTTTTTGAAGACCGTGGCCATGCTACCCTGCTTTCATCATCTCTTCATTTTTGTTTTACTCCACATAAACTTAATTTCACTAAGCATTCAGCATAAAAGCTGCTTTAATATCCTTTCATCATCCTGATCTTTCTCCCCTGAATATGCTGAGCAAAGTACTGTCTCCTTTCTAATACTATTTAAATTACAAACTCAAAATAATTCAAGGACAGAAGAAAGCAACATAGTATGAATAACAAACTTTAAAACTGTGATAATCAGTCATAAAAGGATAAATGCATTTATAGTTTCTTTTCCAATTACAAAGAATAAGATATTATTTTAAAACATATCAAAGTGGTTTTAGTCTGGAGTTAAAGCCAAGAAAAAAAAAAAGATTAAAGTCAAGGAGCCTCAAAGACCTATGAAATTTTATTTTTAGCATAAAGACAAAATGCAAAGTATGAACATAAATGTTAAGTCAGCAAAGAGAAACACAGCTGAGAATCTTGGCTTGGGAGCCTAACCTAGGTTCAAATATTTTCTCAGCTTCTAACCAGTTTCTATCTTGGTTTTCTTCTCTGTAAGAGCGTTGCCATATCCTCTGCTACATGAGGTATCTTCCAAGTATTAAGTTTAGTGCCTTCCACTGAGCAGTCAATAATTAATATCACTATTCTAAATTAATGCATAGGCATGGCCTCACATAGACATATTTCAAAGTTGTACAACTTTGTAGATACTAAATCCTGTTAATAGATCCTATGTCTTACAATGAAAAATAGACAACTTTTGTTCACCATTCCATACAATTTGTTTTACAACACTTTCTCATTTTCCTTCATTTTTATTAAATAGTTATAAAACTTTTTCAGGATTTTTAGTTCATTCTTTCTACAGAAATTCTGTCCTTCTGTAACACTCAATCATCACTTAGTAGATTTACTTAATTTCTAGGCTAGCAGGTAATTTCTTAATTGAATTTGAATTTTTTAAACGTGAGGAAAAATTCTACGCTGGACTTTTCATAATATATTTATGATATTTTATCTAATGAAGCTGTAAAATATACAATTTCATCAAATATTTTCCTTGAATGCAAAACATCTTTTTTTAAATCTTTTGAAGGATAGTACATGTGCTTCATAGAACAAGCTCAGATATATAATAATAGTGTCAACAGCAACGCTGGGTGGGCACAACACTTCCCTACAAAAACCTTTCTCCTACTCCTCCTCCTGAAACAAAGAGCACAAAGGACATAGCCCCCCCGAAAAAGTTCACGCCAAAGGACCCTAACACATCAAAGGCCTCAGGAAAGTTGTGGATTTGCTCCCCTCCCCCAACCCCATATAAAAGGGGCTGTAACTGCCCCCCACAACCACCCCCATCCATGCTCTGCCCAGGCGGGTCACCGTCACTTTTCAGTAAACCTGGCCTAATTTCTCATCTTCGGGCCATGCCACTTCCACTTCTCATGTAACAGCCAGTTCTATGCTCCTATGTGTTTGTGAACACTGTGTTTCTACATCACGTCTTTAGTTAAACGTAATCTAGGTTTATGGAGTTTTAAATTCCTTCCTTTTTGAATGTTTTTCTTTTTCTATGCATATTCTCCCTTCTTCTTGATGACAGGTCAAATGTTATTGAGCCCTTTTTCTGAAAATGAGGCACATCAATTCTATACATACATACTGATGGATAGAATCAGGAAATTCTATCTGCTCAAGAAAAACCTAAATTGTCAAATAGAGTTACAATAAAAACCCATAGAACATTATTCTGCATAACAAAATCTGATATGATATGGATGCACATCATATGTTTTTAAAGTAATTGGGACTTAAATACTTTAAGTTAGAGTAACGTAGCCCTAATCTTGGCTAAGCCACTTGTTTGAAGGCTCAGATTCTCATATGTAAAATAAAGGTGTTGAACTAGACTGGTGTGTACCAAACAACTTATTTCAGTGCCAACCTTGCAATTGTCAGAACATCCACAGTTATTTGTTATTTTATTTACTTAATATTTTAATTAATTCAATTTCAAATGTTATAGAAGAAAATATTCTAGTATAAACAGAAAGCCAGTATTACTTTTTATTAATAGAAGGCAGCCATAAACTTGTAATTACCATGGAGGTGCATAGTCTTACCCAGGCAAGACTCATTCTGTTGTTTGATCTCTCTTTGGGGAAAAGGAAAATTAGCTCCTGTTAGAGCAATGTCAAAGACAACTTAAATTAAATTATCTATTTCCTAAACATAATCCAAATACTCAAAAGGGAGTTACAAAGGGAGTAACGTCCTCACTGGCGTTTATTTAACGTACTGTTCCACCTGCTTCAATGATTTCTCCTGTTTTTTCTCTCTAATGGCCAGTGCTCCTAGGATTTGTAATTGCAGACAAATTGTAGGTGTACTAATTATCATGATGTTAGTACTGGTAATTACTGAGCATGATGTGCTGAGATCATATTATGTACCCAGCCCTTCGTATGTTTTTCCCATTTAGTGCTGGTGACGAATCTTTAAGGTAGGTCCTGCTGTAATCTCTGTTACACACTGAGAAAGGGAAACAAACTTAGGTTGTAACCCCATGGCAGGGACAAAGAAATGGAAAGGTTGAAAGGGACTAAAATGTAAAGAAAAATAACAGTTAAAAAAAATGAGTAGAATCTTAAAAATGTAATTTGCAGAGAAAAATTACAAATTAGAAATGAATTTCTGAGACATTCTTAAATGACCTTAAAATTCTTATTTTTATATTTTAAGACCATGTGAAAGACGTGAGTATCACTGTGTCCCCATTGTCTAGAGTGAGGTGTGATACTTAGCAGGGGAATAGAAACCAAGAAAGAGTCAAAACCTAAAAAAAAAAAAAAACATAGAACAAAAGGTAAGTGGGTGAGCAGAGCAGAGCCTGGACTGGGCAAGCCGAGTTGAATAGTTAGAACCCAGAACTGATACTGGTAACACCTGGACTCAGGTAAAGAGGCACAGGCCTAAGATGGGGTTGACAAGACTCCGTAAATTTTTCCTACAAGTTCCAGGACTGCCAAGCCCATGAGAGAGCTTTTTATTAGTAAGTGAGGGAGAGAGTCCTGACTCGTGCTGGAGAGCATGCATGAATCCCCCGTCTGTGAGGATATTTCATTTCAGATTACACGTCCACCATTAACCTTCTACTGAGCTAACTTGTCCTTTGGATTTGTACACCGCAGGTAAATTGAGAACTGAGTATGAGATGAGGTTGATTTAATTTGCTTGGAATAAGAATGTTATAATAACAATGGAAACGGCTTCTGGATCTTAGCCAAACACTAAAAGAAATTGATGGAAATTTATTTTTCATTATGTTGTGGCTTCATTTATATTGACATGGCAATAGATGGAGATCTCTGTCAATAGACTCGCCACAATTCAGTTTAAGACGATTTGATCCAAGAGCAAAAAATTAAAATACAGATGAGCTTTGGAATCTTGACATTGCTTTTTATCTGAAGACCTTATAACTTTTTTCAGCATTTTAATAATATAAGATGACGTTACTTGTGAAGGTTTGTGTGTTGAGTGAACCAGGGAGACTGTGAGGTTTTTCATCTCTGGAGCATTAGATCCAGTAATAAAATACACTCTTGTTATTTTAATTAACTTGAATTTCTTGCCAAGTTTTGCTAATTATTACTGCTTTAAAACTAGTAAGACATTTTTTCTGGATATCACTTACCCACCATCAAACATGTAGAATTAAGACAAAAACTTGGGGATAAGAAATTAAGTCTTTCATGAAATGAAAAGGAAGTATGAAATTAAATCATTAAAAGCCCTTATACATTATTCATAAATACCCTAAATGTTCTCCTTTCTTCACAGTCTTTTTTTTTTTTTTTTTTTTTATTTTAGACATGAATCTAATGAGACTGTTCATTTGGTTTCCCAAGCCACAACAAAAACAACAAATTAGAACAGGGTAATTTTGCAAGAAGCTGACAAATCAACAGTTGTGAGACATGGCAGCTGCAAAACGAGAAGAGACAATCAGAGAGAAATTCTGCTGAAAGCTGAGACGAGATGTCGGAGCAGGCACCTGGGGTAGTTGGGGTAGAGGTTGAACAAGTACTCTTCAAGCTCACTGTTATCAAGGGGGATGCAGGTTCCCACGAATCAGAGCAGAAGTTTTGTGACAGTGAGAGTCAAAGTGTTTTATATTCCCTATGTATTTTGTCCTAATCGTATTAAACAACCTTTGGACAGAGTTCACACTGAGATAGCGGCTGGTGAGATATTATTTTACCAAACCTGATCAGATCTGGAGCATTTATTTTAAGGCTGGCAGTCGAAACAGACACAAGGGCTTGCCCACAGCCAGAATACTACATCAAAGGAATGGAGGCCACTTCTCTGGCTTGATGGCTTTATCTGGAGCAGAAATAATGGTTCATATTGACAACAAATCATCACAATTCACCTGATTTGAGTCCAAGTCCGTGCACGGGTTCCTTTATCCCCCAGTGGCAGCATCACACTGAGAATCACGTTAGGGCTGTTGCAGTGAGTGTACCACGTCTTGATAAAATCTTTTGACATGAAGTAGGGTCCTCTTATCTTTAGCACAAACTACACCTAGAGTTTTCTTGGAATACAGAAACTCAAACCAGAACTCAAACTACCAAAATCAGAATAATTAGTGACATTTTAATGAGAACTCCAGATTATTTATATGTGCTTAACACCATAGAGACACTGATGTGAAAAGTGATATCTCAACATTTTCTGAGATCAGTTGTCTGGGGCTTCTTTTTAACTCAGAGCAACTCCACACAATGTTACAAGTGTTTCAGAGCAAAACACCTATTTTAATAATTTAAGGAGTGTTTATTTTCTTCAAAGTGCTTGAACTGTCTTACTGAAATAGTTCTATTAAAAATGGTTAAAATAATTAGCTTTTGTACCTGCTGTTGTATTGTGCTTTGTTTTCTGATCTGCCAAATAAACAAGGTAATACTTCATGGTATTGAGTTTCTGAACATAAAAACAGAGACACTCTATTTTCTTGCTCTTAAAATACCTGCCAATGTGTTTGTATGTGGCACTTGCCATTATGCTTTTTGAATTTAATACATACCAGGGAAAACAAAGCAAAAGAAAAGGAAGGAGACTATTAGAATTGAGTTATTGATTAACTATACTCATTCTCAAGGAGCTAGAAACTGAAACTTCACAGGTCTGTATCTGTACTTATTTTGACTTTGCAAACACAAGTTGAGTTCTCTAATCTGAGAATCCAAAATCTGAGATGCTCCAAAGTCCGTGGGTTTTTGAGTGTTACATAATAACACAAGTGGAAAATTCCACAGTTGACTGCATGTGTTGGGTCATAGTCAATGCAGTCAAAACTTCGTTTCCTTCATAAAATTACAGAAAACATTTTAAAGTTACAGTCAGGCTATGTGTATGAGGGGTATATATAATATAAAAGGATTTCATGTTTAGACTTGGGTTCCATCCCAAAGTATATCATCATGTATATGCAAATTTTCCAAAATCCTAAAAGCTTCAAACTTCATAGCACTTCTGTCCCCAAGCATTTCAGATAAGGGAAACTCAGTCTGAATTTACAGCTAATAAGTATTTTAACACTAGAAAAATGTGATACATATATTTGTTTATCCATGTTTTATATCTATATTTATGTAGAATAATTATTTTATTTTATTTTATTTATTTATTTATTTTTTTTTTTGAGACCAGCCTCAAGCTGTCCCCCTGGGTTAGAGTGCCATGGCATTACAGCTCACAGCAACCTCCAACTCCTGGGCTCAAGCGAGTCTCCTGCCTCTGCCTCCCAAGTAGCTGGGACCACAGGCACCCGCCACAACGCCCGGCTATTTTTTGGTTGCAGCCGTCATTGTTGTTTTGGCGGGTCCGGGCTGGGGATTCGAACCTGCCACCTTAGGTGTACGTGGCTGGCGCCTTAGCCGGTTGAGCTATAGGCGCTGAGCCAGAATAATTATTTTAATATCAGAAAAACTACTGTGAAAGATGCTATTAGAACATTATCAGAAAATTATACATCAACTTTTACTAGTTTAAATGTAATAGTTTAAACTTCTTTATCGTTCCATAGAGGTTCTCACAATGTATATAGAATCAACTAACAAGCAAACATTGTACTTGATCTCAATCAACCAAGCCAAGATAACAAGACATATATTCTTCTTTATATGTTCTTTCATGCCAAGTCTTATAGAATTTATTTTTCCATCTAATGAAAGAAGTTAGTTTATTCACCAACAAAATTATATTAATATGATTTCAAGTATGTGATTAATTCAAGCTTAACATGCAAAGGATCTAAATTGTTCACTGTATTATTGAGAACTTGACATTTTGATAAAAATCTACAAAAATCTTTATAATGCACAAGATTAATAATTAATATAAAAAATAGAAAAAAATATATGCTAATTCTGTGGTCAGCAAAAGGTCATTATATTGCAAATATTTAAAAGATTTTTTTTGATTGTGATTTGGTTTTTTTTTTGTTTTTAATGAATTATAGCTGTATATATTAATGCAAACATGGGGTACACTTTAGTGTTTTCATATACAATTTGAAATACTTTCATCAAGCTGGTTAACATAGACTTCATGTCATTTGCTTAGTCATTGTGTCAAAACATTTATACTCTAGTTCTAGAAAAGTTCACTTGTACCCTTAACATTTAAAAGATTATATGCACACATTATATTTTATTATACAATTGGAACTAATCTATTAAAAATTATTCCATGGACATAAGCACATGAGATCTTCAGTATTATACTGTACAGGCATTTTTTTTTAAACCAGCTTCACTTTATCATACTTCATAGGATTAGTATTTTTCAAAATTAACGTTTTCTGCGATCTCTTTGCCACGCAAGTCTATTGAGGCCATTTCTCCAACAGCATGTACTCCCTTTGTGTTGTGTGTCACACATTGGGGATTTTCAGAATATTACAAACTTTATGAGTTTTATTATATCTGTGAAAGTGATCTGTGATCAGTGACCTTTGACATTACTATTGTAATTGTTTTGGTGCACCACAAATTGTGCCTCTATAACGCACCAAATGTAATCTACAAATGTATGTGTTCTGACTGGTTCACCATCCCCATTTCTCTCTCTCTCCTTGGGCCTTCCTATTCCCTGAGACACAACAAAATTGAAATTAGGCCAACTAATAACCCTTTGTTGGGCTCCACATTTCAAGTGAAAGGAAGAGTTTCACTTTATTCACTGTAAGTCAAAAACTAGAGATCATTAAGCTTACTGAGGAAGCCACATTGAAAGCCAAGATAAGCCCAACGTTAGGTCTCTTGTCCCCAGAAAGTTGCCCAAATTGTGAATGCCAAGGAAAAGTTCTTGAAGGAGCTTCTAAATGCCACTCCAGTGAACACACAAAAGCATGGAGAAAACTTGCATGGTCTAGATGGAAGATCAACTCAACCACAATCACAGGATCTCAACTCTTTTCAGTTCTGTGAAGGCTGAGATAGGTGATGAAGCTGCAGAAGCTGGAAGGTAATAGAGGTTGATTAATTAGGTTTAAGGAAATACATTCTCTCCATAATGTAAATGTGCAAGGTAAAAAACATCAGTGAGGTATCCAGATCTATATCTAAGATGACTGATGCAGGTGGCTAGGCTAAACAATGGTTTTTCAGTGGAGATGAGACAGCTTTATATTTGAGGAAGATATCAGCTAGGACTTTCATAAGTGGAGAGGAGAAATTCTTGATGAGCTTCAAAGCTTCAAAAGACAGGGATGGACTCTACTTAAATGCTAATAGAAGTAGAGCTTGTGACTTAAGTTGAAGCCAGTGATCATTCTTACAAAAATCTGAAGGTCCTTCAGAACTATGCAAAATCTACTCTGTGCTTTATAAACAGAAACAACAAAGCCTAGATGACAGTTCATACTGTAGTATGATTTATTGATTAAAATTTTAAACTCACTTTTGAGATCTCCTGATCAGAAGAAAAGATCCTTTCAAAATATTCCTGTTTACAGACAATGAACCCAATGGAGAGCTCTGATGATATACACAAGATTAATACTGTTTTTGCACCTGCTAACACAAATCTATTCTGCACCCCGTGGATCAAGGAATAATTTCAACTTCAAGCCTTGTTATTTATGAAATGCACTTCACTTGCTGTAGTTGTAGAGAGTGATTCTTCTGATATATTAGAGCAAAGTAAATTGAACAGGATTTGCCATGGTAGCCATACAGAATATTTGCAATGCATAAAAGGTGTTCACAATATCAATATTAACAAGAGCTTGGAAAAAACTTATTCCAACCCTCATGCATGACTTTTAGGGATTCAGGACTTAAGTGGAGGAAGTAACTCCAGTCATGGTAGAAACAGGAAGTGAACCAGAATTAGAAAGGAAGACATATAATGTGACTGAATTGCCGTATCCTCATGATAAAAATTCAACAGATGGAAAGTTGCTTCTTATAGACAAGGAAAGGGAATGATATTTTGAGATGGAACTTACTCCTGGTGAATATGCTGTGAACATTGTTGAAATGACAACATATGAATTAGAATTTTACACAAACTTTGTTGACAAAGCAGATGCAGGATTTGGAAGGATTGACTCCAATTTCGATAGAGGTTTTATTATGAGTAAAATGCTATCGAACAGCATTGCATACTGCAGAGAAATCTTCTGTAAGAGGAAGAGTCTATTGATGAAGCAACCTCCATTGTTGACTTATTTTGAGAAATTGTCACAACTACTCCTATCTCAACTAACCTTCTTCACTCTGATCAGTCAATAATCACTAATATAGAGGTAAGACCCTACACTAACGAAAAGATTATGATTTTCAGCAGGATCAAATGATCATTAGCATTTTTATCAGTAATTAATTTTTTTAAACAAAGCACATGCATTTTGAGACAGAATGCTATTGTTCCTTAATAGCCAGCATCATAGTGTAAACATAACATTTGTATGTAATGGAGAAACCACTTATGTGATTTGGCTTATTATGATATTTGCTATATCATGGTGGTCTGTACTGAACCCATGATATTTCTGAGGTATGCCTGTATACTATTTTAAGTTCTTAGCTTCTCAGTTAGATAGCTTTTGTGCAATTAAGTTCCTCGATTGGCTAAATTGTAATTATTAAATTGCACTTCTCATTAAGAGTGCACTAATTTTCCTTGAGACGTAGTTCAGATTTGGTTTCACTTGATAAGATTTAATTCAAAAACACTGATTGGCAATTAAAGATATTGCTCTCTCTCTATGGAGCAGAACACTGTAATGGAGGGCTTTCTGTCTTTAACTTTCTTATTTCTTTCCCCTCTCTTTAAAGCAATGGTTTTATTTTTATTCAAAACACCCATAAATGTTTGTAAAACCACATAAAAATGACTATAGATTTTGATAGAAATCTGAGTATAATACACAGAAAATAACCATGTTGGGTAACTTTTGTACTACTTCTGAAATACTATGGTAGTCCCTTTTTTCCCCTTTGCATTAATCCTTGCCTTTTTTTGTACCACACCATAGTGATAATGAAGGTCGGGTGCTTAATTGTTTGAAAACCATCATTTGGAAGCACAGACAAAAGTTTAAAAGTCCATTACAGCATTGACTGAATTTTCACTTTGTAACTTTTCCATCCTTATAAATTATAGTTGGAGAAGAAAAGGTCAAGAGAGTCTCTGTGACAAGAGGGGTTTCGCCTGGTACCACAGCATCCACTGAATTGGAGTGTACAATTTTCAAGAGTGCACTTAGGTGACTAAAGTGGCTCATGGCATGAGCAGTCTAAAGAATGGTTCTGTACATGAAGTGATCATTACCCAAATGATGTTATTAAATGAAATCATAATAATATTGAAATATATGTTCCTTTGCTGTATATACCAAATGTAGGAAACTACCACATTTGTAAAAGTTGATTATAGGCATGAATGTTGTTTTGGAAACAAAATACATATTTTTCCCACGTACTTTTATTAGGTAATACCCAGAATTCGACATAGAAGAGAATGCTAATTATTTCATGTACTTGAGAAGCTCCTTTAGGTCTCAAAAGCCACCTTGGTGAGGTCTTCCCTGCATACCGTATTAAAAACTGCCAAACTGATCAAGATCTCACAGGTGAGTTCCCTTGAGATAAAAACCAATCAACGTTCCAAAGACATGACAACATGGACAGACAAATGTGCTCATATGTCCTACTATTCCTTTTGCCAGGTCCTGCCCTGGGGGCAAATCCTTTTAGACCCGTGGAACTGGCAGTGATCAACCAAAGAAAAATAATGTAGAAGTGTCAAGAAATAAAGAGATTGGATACACAGAATAGAATTTTCAAAGGTGGACACAGTGGGCCACCTCCAGCTTGTGGGGCTTCCACAAGTGCCCCTGACTGCTTGTTCCATCTGGCTTTTATTGAAGGCTATTTTATCATTTATCTGAGAGGGTAAGCTGAGGAAGGGAATAAAAACATCAGCAGTTTGTCTGAGTAAGCATGTTAGTTCTTATTCTATCTGTAATCATTAACTTTAAGGGTGTGGCAAGCCTTGAGAAATCCAGAACCTGAGATTTGTGTGTGGACAGCCTCCTGTCTGTGTTTACCTACACAGATTCCTTGGGGGAGATTAGATTCCTCTACTTTTCCTGTGATGCTGTCAGGTCTCCTCTGAAGAATCAGTGGAGAAGACAAATTTTCCCCTTATCTCCACCTGGGGGCATTTCCCTCTATGGTTAGGGTACAAGCACTTCTGCTCATATCTCAGGGCTCGAGCTGTTCCCTTGATCTCCATCCTGGCCAAAATACAAATCCAATGGGCATTGACTGTAACTGTTGACTGGTCAGGGTCGGCCTGGTTAATGTTCCTTCCCAGGCTTTGCACACAGCTTCTGCTACAGCTGTTGTTCTCCAGAGTGCTTACATACCAGCAGAGGTGTTTGCCATCTGTATCTCTTATAGGCCAGGTCTCTAGTAAAAGCACAAACTGCTCAGACAAGTAATTTAACTGCTAGTTTAAAAGTAAGCTAGCTAAACTGTTTTTATTCTGCCTTGCTCAACTTATTTTTCTGTTTTTCTCCCTTGCCAAAAATGAGGTCTTCATTCCCCATTCTCCCTGCACATTTTGTATTTCTCTTCCTTTCCCCCTTTCCTAATAGCTCCAGCTCAGAACTGATAAATAAAAAGTATCCTACAGCAGAGCAAAGACTAGTAAGAGCAAATGTCATTTGGTTAACAATCAAATTTATGAGGAAGTAAAAAGATTTAGGTGAAAAGAGGCATTAACCTTAAGTTACACAATAATAGAACACATAAGAACAATTCCAAACAGAGAAAATTAAGTAAAAAGTAATTATATGTAGTATAAAGTCTCCCCAATTTAAGAACCAGCACTTTAAAACTGAATACTGTATGTGTGTGCACACACACATTGCGCGTGATGCTTGTGGAAGGGGGAAGAGAGATAAAGAGAGGGAAAAGGAGAGAAAAGAGAAAATTTAACACTTAGTATACCTTGGCAAAAGTTCTTTATTTCAAGAATAAAATAAATATCTCTATAAAATAATCTCTACAGAAAAAAAAAGGTTTTCCTCTAAGTTTACAAAGATTATGCCAACTTCAGACTTTTTTTTTACAAAACTAATATTTTAAAGAAAATAAACACAAAGTTTCCAAGTTCTGTGTAAACCATTACATGACATAGGATGTTTTTCTTTTGTCAGGCTAAATTTACAGAAAAAAAAATATATCAGATAAGCAGGGACTCAGAAAGACTCTGAAAGTATCTCTCCATAATCACATTTTTTGTGTTCTTACAAACGTTAAAACATGTTTTTTTGTTTGTTTGTTTTTTAATTTAAGTAACTTTAGTACCTCCTAAATCTAGAATTTTGCTTCATGGGTATATTTTATACTGATGTGGCCTGTTCTTTTAGTGTAGCCATCAACTGAATAGTGTACATTATATGAAATAGGGAATATTTTAGCCCTCAACCCTCTTCCACTCACCTCTTTTAAATCTCAAACGTCTATTATTATATTCTGCATGCCCAGAGGTACTCATAGCTTAGCTTCCACTTGTAAGTGAGAAAATGTGGTAATTTATTTTCTGTTCTTGAGTTACTTCACTTAGGATGGTGAACTCCTATCTATCCAAGTTGCTGCAAATGACATTTCATTTTCTGTATGGCCGAGTAGTATCCTGTGATGAATATATGCATGTACACACACACACACAAATAACACATTTTCTTTATGGCATGCACACATAATCACATTTACTTTATCCACTCATTGATTTATGAACACTTATGTTGCTACCACATTTTTGCTATTATGCATTGTGCTATGATAGACAGACTAAGGAAGATGTCTTTTTGGTATAATGGCTTCTTTTCTTTTGGGTAGATCCCCAGTAGTGAGATTTCGGGACTGACTGGGATATCTACTTTTAATTTATTGAGAAATATCCACACCATTTTCCACAGAAGTTTTACCAGCGTACTTTCCCACAAACAGGGTATAAGCATCCCATTTACTGCATCTGTGCTAACAGCTAATGGCCATTCTGACTGGAGTAAGATACCATCTGATTGTGGTTTTAATTTGCATTGATCTGATGATTACTGATACTGAACTTTTTTCATGATTTTGGCCATTTATGTATCTTCTTTTGAAAAATGCCTCTTAGGGTCATTTGCCAGCATTTTAATGGGGTTACTTGTTCTGTTGATGAGTTGAGATCTTTGTGGATTCTGAATATTAGCCCTTGGTTGAATACATAGTTTGCAAAATTTTTCTCCCATTCCATATGTTGTCTATGTACTCTATTAGTTGTGAAGAGTCTTTCTTAGTTAAATTAAGTCCCATTTGAACATTTTTGTCATTGTTGCATTTGCTTTGGGGACTTTAGTCATAAATTACTTGATCTTTCCTAGCCTAATGCCCAGAAGAGCTTTTTTTCCCTAGGTTTTCATCTAAAATTCTTATATAATGAGAGATAAAGATTCAATTTCATTCTTCTGTGTATAGTTAATTTCTGCAGCACCATTTATTGAGTAGGGTGTAATTGCTCCAGTGTGTGTTTCTCTCTGCCCTGTCAAAGATCAGTGAGATCAATGGTTGCAGGTATGTGCATTTATTTCTGGGTTCTCTCTCCTGGTCTATTGATGTAAGTGTCTATTTTTATTTTAAAAAGATAGAAAGTTGTTTTGAGTATGTATTCCTTTTAAAATGGCTTTTATCCAAAAGATAGACAATAAAAAATGCTGCCAGGAATTTGCAGGAAAGGAGACCCTCATACACTATGCAATCCTCAATCTCACTACCGGGTACACATCCAAAAGAGAGGAAATCAGTGCAGTGAAGAAATATCTGAGTTTCCATGTTCTTTGCAATAACCAAGCTTTGGAGGCAACATAAGCAACCCTCAGTGGATGGATGGATAAAGAAGTGTGGTACATACTCACCATGGAGTATTATCAGTTATAAAACAATAGTTTCTGTCTTTGCAGCAACATGGGTGGGACTGAGGGACCTTATGTTCTTTAACATAATCCAGGCACAGGAAGAGAAATGCCACATGTTCTTAGTCATATATAAGAGCTCGTGAGGATAGAGAATATAATGCTCATTACCAGAAGCTGAGAAGGAAGGTAGCAAGTGAGGGATAAAGAGTACAAAAGCACAGTTAGAGGAAATGAATTAGTTCTAGTATTGGGGAGCACAACTTTACCATATATTTTTAAATTACGAAAAGAGTGGACCTGGAATGTTCCTAATTCAAATATATGATAAATACTTGAGGTGACGGATCCCCTGTTACCCTGATTTTATCACTGGACATCATATGCGTGTTATAAAACATCACATGTACAACATATGATTAAATATGTTATATAGCCACAATAATTAAAACTTTTAAAAACATACAAGAATAAAAGTAATTTTGAAAAATTACACCTTTATAACATGTAAAAATAGTATAAAGTACAGGAATTAAAATACATTTAAGATTTAAAGTGAGGGGCAGTGCCTTGGCTCAGTGAGTAGGGCACCGGCACCATATATTGAGGGTAGCGGGTTTGAACCCGGTCCTAGCCAAACTGCAACAACAAAAACAAAAACAGACAAAAAAAAAAAAGATTTAAAGTGAGAAACTAAAATAAAAATATCTAAACATAATATTGTAATTTAAATTCATTTTAAAAATGAAATATATAATTGAATACTTACTAAAGGCCAACCGGTCATATTATTATATTTCTGCCAATGGTCAAATTATTTTATATGTATTATCTAATTTAATCTTCACATAATGTGCTGTTAAAATGGCACTATATTCATTCTGGGAGGCTGAGGCAGGTAGATTGCTTGAGCTCATGAGTTCAAGACCAGCCTGAGCAAACATGAGGTCCCATCTCTACTGATTAGAAAAACTGAGGCAAGAGGATCACTTGAGCCCAAGAGTTGGAGGTTGCTCTGAGCTATGATGCCAGGGCATTCCACCCAGCGTAACAGCTTGAGACTCTGTCTCAAAAAAAAAAAAAAAAAAAAAGGCACTATATTCGTCATCATTTTCCAAGTTAAGAAATGAAGTATAGGATTCAATAAACTGCCTAGTTTGTACAACCAATAAATAGTGGAGTTGGATTTCAAATCCACATAACTTGGATTCAGGACCTGTAATTAATTTCTTTTCAGCTTACCTTATATGATGATTTTATGTTAGTTTTTCATTAATTTTCAATTTTTGTTGTATGTAATATATTTTTGAATTTATTTAGTTGTTTAACAATTAAATCTGAATAAATATCATTTCTTTTAAAAACTTTGTATATCATGTTTAACTTTTTTTATGTCGTATAATCTCGTAATTTTTATTCAGTAAAAACCATGAAAATTGGTTAAACAAGATTTGAGTTAAGAAGTCCAAGGCTGAAGAGAAGCTTCATTTTTATTTAGAAACATAGCTTCTTCTCTGTCTTCCTGTTCCACCCCCCTGAACCACTGTGGAAAGTAGTTAACAGAGCATGGGTTCTAAACCTCAGGGAGAAGAAGGGGGAGGATGAAATACAGTCCTAGCAGACATAGTTCCCTTCTCATATCATTGGCTGCAAATCAGCTTGGGAATTTTAGAATTTATATAAGTATGTTGTAACAGAAAATATAGTAGAGGTACTTTAAGTAAGAAATAAAAAGAAAAGACATACTTGGTAAAAAGTTAGCTGCAAAACGCTACCAACAAAGCAACCAACAGTAACATCTTTTAAAGCTTCTGCTTCTTAGCTGAGTTAATATCCATTGTTGGAGGAAAGTTGTTGATTTTCTAGCCGTAATGAAAGTAATGAAAGTAATGTTAAGTATCAATTATACCAACTTTATTTTGTTGAGATATTATATACAACCTATCTGTTAGTACAAAGTAATTTGTATCATTTCTACCAGTCATATAGGAATTATTAGAAAAGTGTTCATCTATGCTGTAAAATATTTTCTGTAAGGCATCAGATTCTTTCAAATATAACTTTGAATCTTTGGAAAACCACAGCTTGTTTTATTTACTTTTTCCTTGCTTTGTTATGACAAAGCCTTAAGAAAGAACTATAGATATATTTTCTCCCAAGGAGTCGTTATTAAAATATTCTGTGACAAGTTAATCATTAGTTATACCCTTGAAACACATAAAACAATTCTAATTTTATAAATGGGACTGCTCAGGTAAAGTAAAGACCCATCCTTTGTTGGAAAATTTACTGTATCATTATTAATCCTGAAAATGTTCTTGTTAGTAGATCAACTGCATAAGAGACTTTCTTATTACCCTAAGTTCCATTAAAGTATTTTAATGCTTCATTAAAGCTGACGGATGGTACACACCTTTGATTATTCAGGTGCTGATTAGTTGTAAAAAACACTTACACCACTGAAGTGTCAGCTAAATAGAGTTCGCATCTTATGTTATGTTAAGGATATGCCTGCACGGAATAGATAAAGTCGGGGTAGGAGCTCTCTCGGGGTTATTTAAGAACCATTTTTATCATCATATTTTGTTTTAGCATTTCCATTAACGTGTGGAAATTTAAACTAGAGAAACTATAAAAAGGCAGTTCTTTAAACCTGCAAAATGTATGAATAATAAAAAAAATACGAGAAACAATGAAACAAAGAATTATATGGTCTTTTTTAACTTATAAGCATTTCAAAATACATATTTGCCATGTCTCTGTTAAATCATCTATATATTTTACTATTAACAGGTGATAATTTTTCTTTTTTAACATAAACTGGCAACAGGGCCAAAATAAAATAGAGAAAAGATAATTAAAAATGTGATTATAAAACTGAATTTATAATAGAAAAATCTTTCTATAAGGTGAGTATTTTCCCCAGAAGCTGATAATTTAGGACTCATGGCACCCAGGAATCAGTGAAAGATACAGTTAAAAGCCAACATCTGTCTCTAGCTCTAACTTACAATGACGTCCTTGCTGGTTTTCTATACATCTCTGGTTTCTTTGCCTGTTTTTACACCATATCTGATGAGCCATTCAAATGATGTTTGATTTTCCCTAATATTTATTGCATAAATTTTGATGATCAAAGTTATAGATGTTATTTATTTTTAATAGATTCGTGCATTAGGAAAAGGGTATACTTGCACGGAGTCCTTGTGTCAAAAGGCTCAGACATCCTCAGCGTCATCCATGATTCCAAGACCTCCCTCCCCTCTCGGTCTCCTGAGAGCCTAATGTCCCTGCAGTGAGCAGGGAGGCTGCCTCATTAGAGAGTTCGTGAAATTTACGCACTTAGAGCATCAGTCTATGTTAGTGTCTGGGAAATGGCTAGAAAAGTTCTACATGGCAACTTCCAGGGATTCTGTTTGTACCCTCACATTAATCTGAAATTAAAAATACAAAAGAGTACATGTGAATTCTTCATCTAGGATAACTGAGTTTGAAACTCCGCTCTGTGCAAATTAACTTTGCATTTTTTTTAATTATAACTACAGTCTTCCTTATCTTAATAACATTGTTGTGGAATTTAAATGAGTTAATGCATGCGTATAGAACAGTAGATGCTCAGGTTCTTAGTAACTATTATGTTTAATAAGTTGTGTCCAGTATTCCTATTTTTGGTCTTAACAAGCAGTATTTACCTAAGACAAAAGGAGTAGAACAATACGGCATTTAATTAATGCATTTTGTTTTCTGTAAGTCAAGGAAATGATCTTTGGTGAATACGAATAAAGTAAGAATATATTTGAAGTTAAATAAAATTTTGACCCATATACGCTTTCAATATTTTTGATAATTTATTTTTTGGACAAAAATGAAATGCAGTCAGTGTTCAAGAAAAGCATAGTAGACATTTTGTTATATTCTTGGTAAGAACAAGAAGGATCTTTAAAAATTTTTAGAAATTTAGCATTACTAAAAGCAAGTTCAAATTGTTTTAAAAATCATGCATTTACCATATGGGGAGTTATCTGATATCATGTATTTATCATGTAGTTTCAATATTGTGGCAATCTCATTATACAATGGGGAAGCCTGATGGTCACGAAATACTAAAAACCCTAACGTGAAAGCAGGTGTATTTGTAATGGCTTTCACCTTTTTTTTTTTTTCGTTTTGACTTTTTCTTATTGAGTCATATGTTTCTCTGCTACTTTCCAGGGCTGCAGAGAGATTCAGCAATCGCATAAAATGCTCTCTCCTGCTTCTGCACAGTCCTTTTGTGTAATAGTTACAGCCTTCTTGGTAAGGACTTGGTAGTTTTTATATTACATAACGTATGTAACTTTGCTTCCTACTCATCTGTTGTTGGCTCTGTGGCATTGTTGTTTTTCTACCTTGTTTTTCCATAGCAGTACCTAAAAGCCAGGAAATGGTATTTCCTAGAATTCTTCACAATGCATTAGAATTCTTCACTTCCAGGTTAGAGTTCATCAGTGAGAGCTCTGTAACTGAGATTTGATAGGTTAGGGAGATTCAGCAAGAATTACTGAGCAGTTGCCTGGATGTTAGTAGGTGATCAGCATGAGATTTGCCAAGAAGATTCCGGCTGGTCTGTGACTGATCCCCCACTTTGGTGCTGCCAGACAGCTGACATATAAACATTGGTGCCTGTGATTCTGGTGCTTCCTGGTCCCTTGAACACTCAGCTGTGTCTTTCCTGATAGTTATTTCCCTAACCCTCCCAACATATTTTAAGCCTTTATTTCTCTAAATAAAATTCCTTCCTATTTGAAATAACTAAAATGGCTTTTGTTTACCTGACTAAATCCACACTGGAACACCACAATGTACAATGCTGAGCATACATCTAAAAGACATGAATATGAAATAGTACAAAGGTTAGAGACAGACATCTGAAGGTTAGAGACATCTGAAGGTTAGAGGCATCTGAAGGTTAGAGACATCTGAAGGTTAGAGGCATCTGAAGGTTAGAGACATCTGAAGATTACAGGCATCTGAAGGTAGAGACATTGTCCTTTTAGAGTCAAAGAAAAAGGAAACCCCACTTAAGAAAGAACTTTTTGTTACTATTTCTATCCACTGACACTATTTATTATAATCAGAAATTGATAATGTGTCATGTTTTGAAATGTATCCTGATTTGAATTAAGTTTAAGGCAGTATCCAGCCTTCTCCCACAGATCTATATACACATCAGGTGGCCAACACACCATTGAACTTAGGTGATTACATCAGGAAGGTACTTTGCCTCAAGCACTAGCATTATAATCCATCTAAAGAGAATAGATTCTATACACAAATCACACATATACAGTATATATAGATATTCTTATGGTTATGATTATGGGTCACATAATGGTATTTCTGTTAATGTCTGACTGCATATATAATGATGGTCACTTGAGTTTATAACATGGTATTTTTCCTACACGTTTTCTATGGTTAAATATGTTTAGATGCTCAAGTACTTCCCATTGTGTTATAATTAATTGCCTTCACTATTCATTACAGAGACACTCTGTACAGGTGTGTAATCCGGGAGCAACAGGTGACTCCAGGTAGCCTAGGTGTGCACTAGGCTACATCACCTGGGTTTGGGTAACTACACTCTATGATGTTGGCACCACAGTGAAATCACCTAACTACGCATTTCTCAGAATGTTTCTTCATCAGTAAGTGACATATTATTGTACATAGAATACGGAAAGTTTTCAAAGATTCAGACCTTAACCAACAAAATACCGGACCCTGACGGAAAGAAAAGAGGAAGTGAAGGTGTGGAAAGAGAGGAAGGCACCAGCTATGTGCCCAGTGGTCATCCACCCTACGTGACTTCAATATTCACTTTATTTTTTTGTGAATACTGAGTGTGATAAAACTTTGTGTACATG
The DNA here is from genome assembly GCF_000181295.1 of Otolemur garnettii. Lineage (NCBI taxonomy): Eukaryota > Metazoa > Chordata > Mammalia > Primates > Galagidae > Otolemur > Otolemur garnettii. The sequence continues at coordinate 13,541,750 of NW_003852425.1, read as the reverse complement.
TATGACTGTGTGTGTGTCTCATACCTAACAATGGAAGGCTTACATCTGGCTTCCGCAATGGGCATGCGGAGAGTGGGCTCCTGGGAGGACTGATGCCAGGCTTAGGCGTTAGCTGTAGCACACGTCCTTGGGAATTTGCAAACATTACGGGGATTAATTTATATTTCTTTAGGTCATGCGGTTTAAAGTTTAAGGTCAAGGTCACATGGATTTTTGAGGTTAAAATTCCCCAGATTTCTTTCCTACGCATCTCTATGCTAACTCTGAAACTTGTCAAGTGCCAGTAACAATACATTTTTTTCTGCATCCTGTTACTTAGCATAAACATTATCATTATTCTTCTTATAAATTATATAGAAGTGTAAATAGTAAAATTAGCACTGCTGTTGGTCTTTTTCAGTTTATAAAAATCCACACAAAGTTTTTTTCCAGTCACTCGATAATCCTATAATGAAATTTAAACTCATGATTTTAATCTGAAAAGGGTAACACAAAGTATCTTAATTGTCAAACTGCATGCTTCAGTTTAAAAAATACATCCATAGTGGGGGAACTGGAGTCACCATGCCTCTTTACTATGGCTCTCTAAAGGATTCACTTTGCTGGCTATGAACTGAATGAGTTTTTATTCCAAAAAATAAATACAGTGGGTATAAATAAGCAATTTATATTTTCACTCTGCTGTCAAAAAATGACTCTTTTGATGGCAGTCATTTAGTTACTGACAGCCAACTTGATGTTTTGCTTTATTATTTTCACGGGCAATTATGATTAAAATTGTTTCCGAAAATAGGTTTCTCAGTATAAATCTGTCGTTTTTTTTTGTCTCATGCAAGAAAAATTCCATCTCAAAATCTGACACAAACATATATCTCTTCTCAAAATCAAACCCCTGAACCTCATACCAAATATGCAGCAGTGTTTATAAAATTTGTAATTCATAAGTTCAATATTTCTTGTTCTCATTTTTCTAGCCTCCTAGAATAAACATTCTTACAAGAAGACTTTTGTTCATGAGCTCTTAACTGCTGCCTGACAGCTTGCCCTTTTCCACAAATGCATGTACTTTAGTCAGAAAATTTTTGCAAATAATGTTTTAATTTACATATCATCAGAGATAACACAATATGAGGACAGTTGGTTTTGTTAGGGTTTTTTTTTTTTTTTTGCTTTTTTATTTATAAGTAATTTTGAATTTAGAGAAAAGTTGCACAAATTGTACAGAGAGCAGGGATTGGTGGCTCACGCCTGTAATCCTAGCACTCTTGGAGGCTGAGGTGGGTGGATTGCCCTGAGCTCAGAGGTTCAAGACCAGCCTGAACCAAAGTAAGACTCCATCACTGCCAAAAAAAAAAAAAAAAAAAGGTGGCTGTTGTGGCAGGCATCTGTAGTCCCAGCTACTTGGGAAACTGAGACAAGAGAATTGCTTAAGCCTATGAGTTGGAGGTTGCTGTGAGCTATGATGCTACAGCACTCTAACGAGGGCCACAAAGTGAGACTCTATCTCAATAAAAAAAAAAAAATGTACAGAGAGCTCAGGTACTATAACTTCACCTAGCTTCTAATGTTAATAACTAAACATAGGCATAACAATAATTAAAACCCAGCAACTTAATTCCCTTGGTGCCAGGAAACATACAGTTAGTCTAAACTTAAAGTGGATAATACGTTTCTGGACCTTATGTATAGCACTGGAGAAATAATGTGTTTATTTGGTTGTGTTTTCTGTGTCATAACCTTTGGTTCATGACATATTTACTAAGAGCCTAGAATTTGATGGGAAACATGAGTATTTTGTGTTTAATATTTAAAATTTATATCAAATACTACAGTAACTTTTTTAAGTGTAAACTTTTTATAAATTTTGAGGCATCAAATAGTATAGTATCATTAAAAATATAAAAAAGGTACAGAAAATATAATAACATCAAGTTATTTCAAGTAACCTCCCTCAGCTCATAAAAAATTAATTACATAATCGAAGCAAGTAACAATATAGAAAATATTTTCAAAGTGTGATCCAAGGACCACTTGCAGCAAACTTCCCTAGGATTTTAATAGCATGTTAAAATAAAAAGTTACCATGCTATTAAAATTTTTCATGCATAATGTTCCCTTCATGAACAAGAGACCAATTTAAGTTTTCTACTACTATTTTAATCACCTAGCTTCTTTGAAATAGATTTTTTTTTATATTTTCTCCTAACGAATTCCCCAAAGTAGGTGAATACTATAAATACCTTTAAGCGATGAAAAAGCTATTATTTTGTGTGGAATTGTTTTCCTCCACTATGTGAATTTTATCAGTTCATCACTGAGTATACATGTGGAGTATTACTGACCAGTAACATAGATTTCCTCTATCAGACAGTATATTAAATATTTAGGTTGAAAGGTAAGCCTAGTGCAATTTTCATTTGAACTTGTTGAATGCATTGTTCAAGTACTGAGAAATAACTGTTGAAGGCATTTGTTCATTTGAAAAACTTTGTAGTAGACTGGACTGGAATTTTCCATTTGCCCCTCTTGATTTAATTCTGAAGTTCTCTACCTACACTGTGACCAAATGGACTGTCACAGGGTCTGCTGCACTGTGGCCTCCGGCAGTGAGAAATGTAGACAAGAAATGAGAATTAGAGAGAAAATCAAGGTCAAAGAAATTATTTCCTTGACTCATTTGTAAAGAATTCTGCAAAATGAGTGCTTTTGTCTGCAAAGTGAGTGGCCTTGGCTCAGAGTCCTCTCTCCAAGTTCAAGTAACCAGCGCCCTCCCCAGACCCCGTTCAGCCCTGGGATGTCAAAGGTGCCCATTCTCTGTAGTCCTGTGATGCTGTGCCATGAACTGAGATTTGTCTATAGTTTGCATTCTGTGTGTGGGGGCGGGGATGAGAGAAAGACAGGGAGATATAGAACAAAAAGAAAGAGAATGGGACGTGGAGAAATCAGAAGTCAGAGCTCCGGTCTTCACACCTTCAGACAGCAGAGCTAAGGGCACACATGAAGTCGACTCAGAAAACAAGAACATCTCATCAGAATAGGTGGGGTGCAAACAGGCAAATCACAAACTTATAATCCTCCTGCTTTCCCAGCTCAACTTCTTTATTTTACTAATTTCTGTCAATGTCAGAATTCTTTATTCAAATTGTAAGAACATATTTCTGCAATTTGACCTGTAACATAAAGCATCTTAGCAACATCCTAGTGTTTAAGTTACTATTGATAAATTCAATTCCCACCTGAATTACATGTCCTACAATATAACTTCAGCAGTATCATAAATATATGCCTTTCTAAAGATGTCACCCACAGACTTTGGGAAGTTCAGGTCCCACATATGAATTAAATAGAATGGCTAATGGTGCAAAGTGCTGTCATCAAACCGTAGTGGCTAAGAAGACTTGGAGGAACACAATGGTGGCCTGGGTGCTCCCAGTTCTCCCCATTTTCCTGCCTGTATTTCTCAAGAATAACGGCCCAATGTGCTACAATATCACATCCTGAGTGGGGGAGGGACTAGCAGGAACAGTCTGGCTTTGCTCCTCTATCTCCTAGAGATAGGATGCCCTTCACTGCTTCAGCATAGCAAGTCCCAAAGCCTCTGAGGTGTGTAACCTTGCTGTGTGGTTTTTCTGGGCCCCTCAGCTGCAGTGCCAATTGGGGTATGCTCAGCTGGGACTCCCCCCATCCTGGCAGCTTTCCTGAACCCTGTGAACCGACTAGAAATGTAGCCTGGGTTCTGCTGTCCCGTGCTGCCTATCTGTAAAGAATAAACCTACTCTTGTAACTTGAGTGCCCTCATCTTCTGTCTTACTGGATTCAAACCAGTCAGTAACCTGTGTCCAGGAATTGGCTTCCCACCCACAGAGTATGGAGGTGTAGTTGTGTGTTCTGAATTCCCAGCTATTTGATAGATGCAAATAAACCTTCATTACCACGGCCATGAAGTCCACATTGACAAAATAAGATGACTTTGGAGGATTTTAATTGCAAATATATAATTTCTATGCAGATTATCATTTAAACCATTTACCCGTTTCCTTAATATCCCTGTCTAGCCTTGATAATCTCTACTTTCAGATGATTCAGCATCACAAGAGTAATTGTGATTGCAAAAGTTTTTCAGACTTCTTTTGCTAAATAATTAAGAAGATTTGAGGCAGTGCCTGTGGCTCAAAGGATTAGGGCGCCAGCCCCATATGCTGGAGGGGGCAGGTCCAAGCCCAGCTATGGCCAAAACCTGCAAAAATAAATAAATAAATAATATATATATATATATATATGATAATCCCTTTATTTTGTATTGAAGAGCTTGAAAACTGTAAAAAAAAATTTAAGAAGATTATCCCTTTATTTTGTGTTGAAGGTCTTGAAAGCGTATTCTTTGATCACTGGTAATTGCCAAGCAAAGGGCGACAAAAGAAGATCTGGGATAAAGGGAGGGGATATTGCTTAGGAGGTTAAACAGTCTTGATGTACATTGCACAGTAATCATTTCTATTCTACAAATAAGGAAAAGAAGAACTACATGTGCTATTCAAATTGGTAGCAAAATAATTTGTGTGAGAATCTAGTTTACAAAAGTCAACAAAAAGAAAAATAAAACTTCCACACACCTGTGCACAAACACACAGATCCTTTACTCTTGACCACAAACCAGAAAATAATTTACAAGAGTGCTGATTTGTCTACAGTTGCTTAACAAGTCAATGTGGAGCCATGATTGCAATGCGGGTTCTCTCGAAACACATTAACAACAGGAAAATGAGAATGCAAATCGCTTGTTCTTAACACATTGCACTATGATTTTAAATTTGATAATCTACTTTTGCAAAGTATAGTAGAAAGTCCACAGTTGACCACTTCTCTACATCCTTAAGTTGACCTAATTTGCATAGACTGGACATGTACCACATATAGCTAGTTCCTGTATTTGACAATTTCTCTAATTTTATCATTGCTATTTTTGTTTATCTCTATCCTACATAGGCACTACTATTGCATTGTACATTTGAAAAAGAAATAAATAAATGAAATAGATTCACAAGCTCTTATGTAGAAAAGCTAGAAAAAATTAAAATAAAAATCTGTAGGTAGAACTCAGCCAAGAAGAAGTTAGAAAGATGAACTGGTCAAATGCAGGGTCAACTAGAACAGAAAGGATGGATGAAAAACCTGTGTCTCTGCGGGTGGTTCCTGCGGTTCCTGCGGTTTAAAGACAGTTACTACCCTTTAAGGGTTCAATATTTTTAACTTACAATGAGATTCAGAAACATTCTCAGTAACATAAACCAATGTTCTGACTAGAAAAATTTGCGAAGTGCTTTTCCCACCACACTGAAGGTGATTTTATTTATAAAACAAATGACATTCCATCAAAAAGGAGGACTGAGCTGACAAGGTAAGGTTCCCTCCCAGTGAGAGAACATACGCAACTGCTTCATTGCACAATCCAGCAAAACAAATAGATTTTAATTCTTTTCTGCCATCACTGCCTTCTACCTTGCAGCCTCGATCCTCCCTTTCCTTTACCTTAGACAAATTGTGGTTAGCTTCCATTATTTTGTGTTCAAGTTGTCAGCAGCCTGGCCACGTTTATAATTTTGCTCCATGTTTGGTTAACATTAACTTTTCTCCCTCCCACCAACACCCGGCATGCTGCAGCAGGAGAGACCTGAGAGCAGGGGTCAAGTGCGTGGGTCCTCCTGCTGGCCAGGCTCCTCCTGCTGCACCAGGCTCCTCCTCCAGCTGCACCAGGCTCCTCCTCCCGCTGGCCAGGCTCCTCCTTCTGCTGCACCTGGCTCCTCTTCCCACTGGCCAAGCTCCTCCCCCCACTGGCCAGGCTCCTCCTCCTGCTGCACCAGGCTCCTCCTCCTACTGGACAGGCTCTTCCTGCTGCAGCAGGCTCCTCCTCCAACTGGCCAGGTTCCTTCTCCCTGGCCAGGCTCCTCCTCCCACTGGCTCCTCCTTCTGCTGCACCAGGCTCCTCCTCCTGCTGCACCAGGCTCTTCCTCCCACTGGCCAGGCTCCTCCTTCTGCTGCACCTGGCTCCTC